>NW_028156630.1:0-43119 GCF_964263955.1 Coregonus lavaretus
TCTCTCTCTCTCTCTCTCTCTCTCTACTCCAGATGCGCTCTCTCTCTCTCTCTCTCTCTCTCTCTCTCTCTTTACTCCAGATACGCTCTCTCTCTCTTTACTCCAGATGTGATGTACTCTCTCTCTCTCTTTACTCCAGATACGCTCTCTCTCTCTTTACTCCAGATGTACTCTCTCTCTTTCTTTACTCCAGATGCTTCTCTCCTCTCTCTCTCTCTCTTCTCTCTCTCTCTCTCTCTCTCTCTCTCTCTCTCTCTCTCTCTCTCTCTCTCTCTCTCTCTCTCTCTCTCTCTCTCTCTCTCTCTCGTCAAATCCCACATCCCAGCAGGAGAGACCAACACCTTCCAGTGTAATGGGATGGAGGGTCGCTATGTTGTTGTGGTAATACCTGGACAGAACAAGATTCTCACTCTGTGAACTCTTAACCTCTTATTTCAGACCCATAAACCCCTCTTCCCTTCACTCCTCCCACCACTACTATCCCCCCTCTTCTCTCTCCTCTTCTCCAACATCCACCACTCTCCCCTCCACTCCTCCTCATACCACTACTATCCCCATCTTCTAAACATGTCAAATGCCTACACTGTAAGATGGTAAAGAATAACTTGTCATTTCTGTATTAAAACATTATTCTCTATGTCACTGTAGTAAATGTAGCTTTGAAAGGAGTGGCCACCCAGTCATCACTGAATGGGTATGGCAAGGCTCACAATGCCATTGATGGGAACAGAGAATCAAACTATAAGCAAGGATCCTGCACCCACACTACACAGGAGACCAACCCCTGGTGAGAGTGGACCTGCTGGAGATATGGGCATGGTCTATATTTAGGGAAGTAGTGGCTAACTCATTTTGTAATTGTTTTATTTAACCTTTATTTAACTAGGCAAGTCATAAAGAGAGTCCTAAGATAACAACATAGCATGGCAGCAACACATGACAACACAGCATGGTAGCAACACCACATGACAACAACATGGTAGTGTGGGAAATTATTATCTTATATTTTAGATGTGCTGTTAGATTAATAAGAAAGCATTAATGATTAAACATAATAGGTTTGTACTGTACTGATATAGATTGTTTAACCTAACAAGCTGTGATTATTGTGAGGAACTGTTAGGGGGTAAGGTGAGATAAGGCTTGTGACTCACTTACAAACACAGCCTCTTTGTTAGACCGCTCAAGGACATGTGTACTGCAAAAGTGCTGACTCTCTGGACAAGTTGCAAAACAACTAACACCTGGCAACAGTGAAGCGCCAAGGGGCTGGGACCAGCCTGAGCGCCAACGATAGGCTGGGTAAGTTTAAACCACGCCCAGCCTCTACTCTGATAGGCCTGCTTGGAGCAGGAACTATCTCTGTCAGAGTATTTAAAGAAGAACTTATAACAATGGCTCAGTTCTCTGACTGCCCTGCGTGGTGTTTCAGTGGACCCGTATATACGAACATCATATTTACCATTGAAGTGTTTTGCATTAATTAAAATACTAGTCTATTTTAGAAGACGTGTATTGACCTCTTTTTGTTCCTATACCAGATTTGAATTGACGCAACTTAACAGTAGCAACACAACATGGCAGCAGCACAACATGGTAGCAGCACAAAACATGGTACAAACATTATTGGGCACAGACAACAGCACAAAGGGCAAGAAGGTAGAGACAACAATACATCATGCGAAGCAGCCACAACTGTCAGTAAGAGTGTCCATGATTGAGTCTTTGAATGAAGAGATGGAGATAAAACTGTCCAGTTTGAGTGTTTTTTGTTCTCTGAACAATAATGAACGACGTGGATGGTGTGTTCCACGACGCGCCAGTGGAGTAAGAGCTCTCTCTTGATTCGTTGTTATTTGAATATGTTGGTAACAGTTTCATAAAAGTAATAAGTCATGTATCATGAATACAGTCACAGGTAAATGGGTTGACTATCGCGTTACAGTCACAGGTAAATGGGTTGACTATCGCGTCGGGCCGAACAACACCATTTGCCTGTGACTGTAGACATGATACAGCCTCTTGTGCCTTATTGCTTAAATTGCATTCCTATTACATCACAATAACAGTTAGTTATAAGTTTCCACTTATGTGGAAGGAATGGGAAGATGATCAGTATCTGCACCTGCAGAGAGGTTGGTTGGGAATGTAAACTGGCAGAGAGGTGGGTTTGGAATGCGAACTTGGCACGTACTGCAGTGTTCTTTCTGTCACACCATTTCCTGGAAAACAAAAATGTACATCTGCCACCAAATAATGAAAGTTAACCTAAGAAATCTCTCCCCTAGTGTGGCAATCTGACACAATAAATTAGCCAGCTAACTTTGATTAAGCACCAGAAATAAGTATTGATTTTCTGGTTCATTCAGAGATCTAAACTTAGATATGCGTTTAAGGTTGTTGAGTTAATTACACCATGCCCATTTCATGCTTATCTTTCTAAAACATAAATTATTCATGAAAATATTTAGGCACATTAGCTGGCTAACCCACAGATCCTGCTTTGTTGTAAACCCCTCAGGTCTAAAATCTGTATGTGTGTTTTATCCAACTCTGATTATTGTTGTCAACATGGCAGAATAATTATTTGTCACTATGGGGAATAATCTTCCAAGAGTCCATAAAAAACATAGAAAATACATTATTATAAGAAATTGATCAGGGGACCATCTTTTGTACCCTTGATATGGCTGTGGAGGAGTCCAGTAAGCTATACAGTCGGGAACTATCATATTTTCGTTATATATACATGTATACCTTCATGCATTTCCTGTGATACTGCTGCACAATTTACAGGGAAAATAAACAAAGCACCATTTAACCCCCCCCCCCCCCCCCCAACTTGTTTTCATTTACAGTGAAATGCAACTTGAGTTAACAATGAGATCTTAATCATCAATGGAATGTAATCTGTCCAGTGCACCTAGGAAACTACACACAGAATGTTGCATAGAGACTAACTAGATAGGGAAAAAACATCAACCTGAACCGGTTTGAATGTGGGTGGCTCAACTCAAATTTGTCTATAAAAGGACACATCATCCAGGGTCAGCCATTGCATTACAAGAACCAAGACAGGTAATAACTTAGCAACCTACGATTATCAACCATCAAATTAATACAATACAATACAATACAAAGGCTGTGCTTTCAGATTAAATTTATTTTAGATTAGAATAATTTATTCTCCGAAGTGTATATGTTAATGTGAAATTATGCGTTCCTTTCCAGACTCAGCTGTGATTCCCACAAAAATATTGAACCTTCTTCAAACAGACAAAGGTAAGGGCAATGTCAATAGTTTCCATTGTTTCATCATAAAGAAAGGAGGACCAAGGCACTCTTTATATAATTAATTAAAATGCCTTTATTTGTATGGCATGTTCAATAGAAACAACGTCCACTAGAGGAAAATGTCCACTAGATGACAGCAAAGGGACCTCTCACGAACCTACAGGAAAGGTGAGAAATCCATATCTTCATTTAGACCAGGGTACTTAGTGGCCTGTAGTTTGTAAATCCAAAAACGTTCCCTTTGGTTTAGTTGTCTAATTGAGGCCCGAGCATGATCAATACCCATAGCATGTAGGGAGGCAGGGTTGCTATGGTGTAAGGACTTGTAGGGCCTTGCCATGGGGGGAGTCTTCATTGCCTACCCATATGGTTCACTTGTGTTCCGCTAAGCGGTCTTGAAGGCGTCTCTTTGTCCGTCCAATGTAGAAAACCTTGCACTGTGGACATTCCAATCTGTAGATGACATGAGTGGTTTTGCAGTTAATGAAATGCTTGACTTGATACTCCATTTTAGAAGCTGTGTGAAAAAAATACATTTTCTGTGCAATATTTCTGCAATGGTTGCACTGGTTGCATTTAAAAGAGCCCCTGGGTTTGTGGTATAGCCACGTTTTTTGAGAGTCACCTGGAAGATAGCTGTGGACTAATTTATCATTTAGGGTAGAACATCTCTTAAAGCTAATGACTGGTGGCTCTGGGAAGACTTGGCGAAGTAGCGTATCACTTTGGATGATTCCCCAATTATTTTTAATGATTCTTTTAATGTTCTCTGCTTCAGTGCTGTATTTTGTAACAAAGTACACTCTCTCTGATGCATCACGAGGCGCTCCCCTTCGCAACAAGTTCTCTCTGTCAAGTCGTCCGGCCCTTATATCTGCATCTTTCAGGACCTGAGCGCTGTAACCCCGATTCTAGAAGCGATTCTCCAATTCAGCAGATTTGACACTGTAGTCTGTTTCCTGATCGCAAATTCTGCCGACTCTCTGGAATTGGCCATATGGAATGTTCTCTTTTAGCCTTTTGGGGTGAAAGCTGTCTGCCCTCAGAATGGTATTCCCATCTATAGGCTTCCTAAAGATTGATGTGTGCAAACAACCTTTGTCATTTTTACTAATGTCAAGGACCAAAAAATGAATGTTATCCTTTCTGTACTTCATAGTTAGTTTGATGTTAGGGTTAATGCTGTTAAGGTATTGGTGGAAGGAAATAAGTTCATTTTCTGAGCCAGAACATCATCAATATAACGTCCCCCACCATATAATCCGGTCAAATAACAGATTTTTAGAGGGATCCAAAATGAAGTCATTTTCCCATTTACCTAAGTACAAACCAGCGTAGGAAGGGCTAAAGCAAGCTCCCATGGCACATCCTTTGACTTGTTTAAAAATACGCTCCTGAAAGACAAAGATAGGCTGGGAGTGACGGCAGAAAAGGCTTAATTAAGTAATCAATGTACTTGGAGATGGGTTCTGTCAGACTTCCATTACCACTAATGACAGGTCTGCCTGGGGGGTTTTCAAGATTGTCGTGGACTTTTGGAAAAATATAAAAAGAAGCCATACGCGGACTGCCATTGAAAATACATTTGAACTCATTGTCTGAAATGTAGCTATTCTCCTTAGCTTCTGTGAGGATCCCTTTCAATTCAGTTGTTAGGTCCTCTGTAGGGTTGAAGGTAAGAGATTGGTAGAATTCATCATTGTCTAATTGACGGTATGCTTCTGTCACATATTTGTCTTTACTCCACACTACTGTAGCGCCACCTTTGTCTGCTTTTTTAACGACTATCCGTTCATTTTTGGACAATGTTTCATCTGCATCCCTCTCTGTCTTAGAAAGGTTATGTCGTGTTTGGTTAAACATATTCTCCACATCAAAATTCACCTTCTTGTCAAATGTATTTAGTGTGGCGTTCTGGACAATGGGACAAAAGATGGACTTTGTCTTAAAAGCTGTTTTTGAGCGCCCCCGTTATATCTTAATGTAAAAAAATGCAATGTTCAGATTATTATCAATAATTCATCAACAGATCTAACAAGTTGTCCACCACAGGACGTCCTGTATACATCACCATGGTAGCAACTGAAAGGGAACGCTTTGGGGATCATTGGGAATTATAAGAACAAAGTTGAGGACACAACAGATCACCAGACACAAGCCTGAATCCAAACTTCACACTTTTGACTCTGTGAATTTTAAATATACTGTACTTTTCGCAGTATTTCTTAATAACGAAATCAGTAACATGATAAGAATATTAATGCATAATCTGAAGTAAGTGCAACATAAGTGCAAAAAAATGTAAGGGTTAGAGTGAGAGGTATATCTTGTGTCTCCAAGTGTCCACACACCTCTCATAAGTGTGCACAGTCCCTAAGTCATTTCAATAAACTTTTATGACTCAAGGAAAGAGCCTTCAACTATTAGGTTCTTGTTTGAGCTCTCCTAGCTGTGCCGTTGAGGAACTAAAGCAAGCACACTTGTAGTTATTTGTTTGGAACACAGACATCACACAAGTACTGTTGTTATTTAAGCAACCCAAAAACAGGACCATTACAAATCGCAATCTGGGTCAGTTGGGCATCAGTTGAAAGCTTATTCTATGGCCAATATGACTAGCTAAGTTATAAAATACGATCTTACATGTTAGGCAAAAATAAATTGCTTTCAAGCTAATTTCTTGCAATACTCTGTAGAGTAACATGACTCATGAAATCTTTTGGCTATTTCATGATAATAAGGATAGGGAAAATTAAGTCTAGAATATTTTCACAAATGTTATTCAGCTAACAAATATGTTATAATATTGAAGCCTAATTTATGGGTCATTCCATGAAAAGAGTGCCTTTTGCGTCCCTTTGATATTGTTAGTAGAAATTGTGCACCAATATTGCATTTTAGAAGCCTGTCTTAAATGAAGTGCCCTTTAATATAGACCACATGGAAAATTCAGCATGACAATGCCCCCTGCACAAAGCAAGGTCCATACAGAACCCTGACCTCAACCCCATCGAACAACTTTGGGATGAATTGGAATGCCGACTGCAAGCCAGGCCTAATTGCCCGTCCCTTCCTCAGGCACCTTTTCAAGTAAATGTCCTGGGTGGGTGGAAGCACGGTTCCAGTAACCCGCTGGAGAGCCTTGCGGTCGTGGACGAAGCAATTAATGTACGAGGACATGATGCAACTGGTTAGGACGCTCTAGATGGTGCAGCGGCAAGTCCTCTGTGATGTGGACGCTGAGGAACTTAAAACTCTTGACTCTCTCTACTGCAGTGCCATTGATGTGGATCAGGGCATGTTCCCTCCTCTACTTCCTAAAGTCAACAATCAACTCCTTTGTTTTGCTGACGTTGAGGGAGAGGTTGTTGTCATGACACCACAATGCCAGTTCACTTACCTCCTTCCTATAGGCTGACTCGTCATTGTTGGTTATCAGGCCTACAACCTTGGTGTCGTCAGCAAACTTGATGATGAAGTTGGTGTTGTGCAAAGCAACGCATTCGTTGTTGAACAGGGAGTACAGTAGAGGACTGAGGATACACGCTTGGGGGGCACCTGTGTTAAGAGTCAGTGTGGAGGAGGCGTTGTTGCCAATCCTCACAGCCTGTGGTATGGCCGTCAGGAAGTCAAGGGTCCAATTGCAGAGGGTAGTGTCCAGACCCAGGGCTCTGAGCTTGGTGTCGAGCTTGGAGGTAACAATAGTATTAAATGCTGAACTGTAGTCAATGAACAGCATTCTCACATAACTGTGTTCCTCTTGTCCAGTTGTGTTACGGCCTTGTTAATAACGATGGAAATGGCATCTTCCGTGGATCTGTTGGAGAGGTAGGCAAATTGGACTGGGTCCAGTGTTCCTGGCATGCTGGCCTTGATGTGGGCCATGACCAGCCTCTCGAAGCACTTCATGATGACCGAAGTGAGTGTGACGGGGCAATAGTCATTTGGGCGTGTCACCTTGGTTTGTACTTTCCTGGGTACTGGGAAGATGGTGGTCTCCTTAAAGCTGACCAGCTGGTGGGGACTGCAGCCTGGGACAGGTTGAAGATGTCCGAGAAGATGCCCACCAGCTGGTCAGCACACATTTTGAGGACACGGCCAGGGATGCCATCTGGGCTGGCAGCTTTGTGAGTATTCACTCTTTTGAGAGTTTTCCTCACATCAGCCTTGGAGAGCGAATGCACCTGGTCGTCTGGAGCAGCAAGAGTCTTCCTGGATGGCTTGGTATTGTCTGCCTCGAAGCGAGCATAAAAAGTTAATCTGGGAGGAAGATTTCGGTGGGCACCGCACAACTGGATTATCCTTTGTAGTTTGTGATAATCTGTGGTCCTTGCAACATGCAACGTGAGTCTGAGTTGTCGAACATCAATTGACGTTTGAGTCTGTATTATCTTTTTGCATCCCTAATGGTTTTGTGGAGGTCATACCTGCATGCCTTGTACGCATCGGGGTTTGTTCTGCTGATATTGAATGCAGTACCGGCTCTCAGCATTGTATGGGTATCTCCGTTCATCCAGGGGTTTTGGTATGGGTATGTCCGGATTGTTATTGTGGGTACAACGTCATCAACATATTTCCTAATGATGCCTTTGACTGATGATGCATATTCTTCAATGTTGATGGATGAGTCCTGGATGGATGAATCTTTGAACATATTCCAATCACTATTCTCAAAACAATGCTGCAGCATTGAGTCTACTTCCTCAGTCCAGCGCCTCACTATTCTCTGTGTTGGTGGCTTCCTCTTGAGTTTCTGCTTGTAGGCGGGAAGTAGGAACAGACACGTGATCTGATTGGCCGAAGTGGGGCGGGGGATAGCTTAGTACACATCGCAGATGTTTGTGTATTCATGGTCAAGCACGGCGGATCCTCTTGTGGGGATGGATACATGTTGGTGACATTTTGGGAAAATGTGTTTTAGAGGGCTTGGTTAAAGTCACCCACGACAATAAAGACTGCTTCCGGGTGAGAGGATTCTTGCTGGCTAATGATATTGTACAGTTCGCTGAGTGCCACCTTGGTGTTTGCTTGTGGCAATATGTGCACAACTGTGATGATAACACAGGTGAATTCCCTCGGCATATAGTGGGGTCGGCATTTTGGCATCAGAATCTCTAGGTCAGGTGAACAGGAGCTCTCAATTTATTCAACTTTAGTACTCCACAATTTTTTTATGATGAAACAGAAGCCGCCTTTTGATCAATTTGAAATATGGAGAAGCCGTCTGGTTGAATAGCAGAGTCAAGTGTATTTTCCATAAGCCAAGTCTATGTAAAAACAAAGACATAGCATTTGCTGATGTCCTTCTGCGATGGAAGCTCACAAGTTCACAAAGTATATTTTCCAGCTATTGGACATTAGCCATCAGGATACTAGGAAGAGGAGGCTGTGTAGCCTGTCTTTTCAGCCTAGCTTGGAGTCCCCCTTTCCTTCCTCTTCTTTGTCGCAGGCTTTGCCTTAGGTCAATCTAGGCCAGGAGCAACAGATAACCAACTGTGTGGGGAACAAAGGAGTGAATGTAGTATTTCAGATCTGGGAGGCTGCGAGATAAGTGTGTAGCTTACGATTCATGTTCCAGAAGTATTTGTCAGTTGTAGGACATTTTTGCACAAACATTCTGAGCAAACAAAGTAATAATGAACACAAAAATAGCCATAAAAAAGCGAAGTCGGACAGGAACCGTCAAGACACACGCCCTCCTCAGTGCCGCCGCCTTTTAGCTTATGAACCATACGTCAGATTCATTCCAGATGTTGTATTTAGACTCATTACAGCAGTCTACAATGTCCACACACCGTGGAAATCTACTTAGCATAATAGCAAAATCCCCATCAAATGATATCAGAGCGACAACGGTTTGTCAGACCATTAGACATGCTGAAAATTGGTCCTCTCATGAAAATGTCTGTGGTGTCAGAAAGGTTTGGCCTACAAACTACTATGACCCCTTTATGGAAAGATGAAACCCTCCCGAACACGATGGTGTTCTTCGCTGTACGACCCACAGAAGCACCATGGGACTCTTCTGAAATCGGTACCGCCGATCTGCCAAATTCTGTTTGTAGCGTCCGAACAGTTTGGGCTACACACTAATATGACCCCTCTATGGAAAGGTGAGACTTTTATTTTATGGCTGGTTATGACACCTACATACTGTAAGTTTCAAACCCACCACACAAGGCAAAACATTCCATTACACCATATCCTACTTGTCAATAGTATGTTATATTATATAACATTTTCTTACCATATTAAATTATCATTGTAATTGCGCACACATTGATGTCAGACATGCACCAACCCCAATGCTCTGTTGCTGATGACTGGGATGAATGCAGGAGCAGATTTCAGGAGCAGGACAAGACACCCTCTTTTTGACTGATGACTGACAATGACATGTAGCGATAGGCTTATCTGGCTTATATGATTATGATGTCATGATGCTTCTGGACAGTGAGATAAAGTGCATTTACTTAGTCCAATTAAAGTGACACAGAATGGTCATAATGCTTCATGACAGTGTCAAAGTGTATTTTCTACAAGTTATTTAAAATATGATAGAAAAAAAACATGACAACAACAACAAAGGATTTTAAGAAACAAACTTTTCAAACGTAAGGAAACTTCTTGGCAGGGAAAAAACACATATGAGTAAATGTGGGTTTTTACACTCTTATGTAGGTGTCATAACCAGCCATGAAATAATGCAATATATGTCAAAACAGATGTAAATATATGGGTCATGAAAGTGTTATGACCATATTATCACAGGTTATGACACATTATGTCAGCTGTTATGTCATACAGTATTATGACATGGTTATGACTTGTCATTACGTGTTATGACGCTGGGTGTCAAGTAAAGTCTTACCGTTTTTTTACCTTACAAAGTAAATTGATGTCAGTTGATACATTCATGATGTAAAATATATAGAAGTTTACAGTATTCTCAAACTATATACGTAAACTAGGCACTATACAATTTTGGATCAGTAGTTATCAGTTTTGAGCAGTTTAATTAAGTCAGAGTTAAATATATTGTTAACAAAAGACAAGAAAAACACATCAAAATAAATATGAATATAACATTATGAACAGCAGATACTTAGATTATATGTATATATACACTACCGGTCAAAAGTTTCAGAACAAATCAAATCAAATCAAATTTTATTGGCCACATGTGCCGAATACAACAGGTGCAGACATTACAGTGAAATGCTTACTTACAGCCCTTAACCAACAGTGCATTTATTTTTTAATAAAAATGTAAAATAAAACAACAACTAAAAAGTGTTGAGAAAAGAGCAGAAGTAAAATAAAATAACAGTAGGGAGGCTATATATACAGGGGGGGTACCTGTGCAGAGTCAATGTGCGGGGGCAGCGGCTAGTTAAGGTAGTTGAAGTAATATGTACATGTGGGTAGAGTTAAAGTGACTATGCATAAATAATTAACAGAGTAGCAGCAGCGTAAAAAGATGGGGTGGGGGTGGGGGGGCAGTGCAAATAGTTTGGGTAGCCATGATTAGCTGTTCAGGAGTCTTATGGCTTGGGGGTAGAAGCTGTTGAGAAGTCTTTTGGACCTAGACTTGGCACTCCGGTAACACCTACTCATTCAAGGGTTTGTCTTTATTTTTACTATTTTCTACATTGTAGAATAATAGTGAAGACATCAAAATTATGAAATAACACATGGAATCGTGTAGTAACCAAAAAAGTGTTAAACAAATGAAAACATATTTTATATTTGAGATTCTTCAAATAGCCACCCTTTGCCTTGATGACAGCTTTGCACACTCTTGGCATTCTCTCAACCAGCTTCATGAGGTAGTCACCTGGAATGCATTTAAATTAACAGGTGTGTCTTCTTAAAAGTTAATTTTAAGGGGGGGGGGGGGGGGGGGGGGTTACAGAAGATAGCCCTATTTGGTAAAATGCCAAGTCCATATGACGGCAAGAACAGCTCAAATAAGCAAAGAGAAACGACAGTCCATCATTACTTTAAGACATGAAGGTCAGTCAATACGGAACATTTCAAGAACTTTGAAAGTTTCTTCAAGTGCAGTCGCAAAAACCATCAAGTGCTATGATGAAACTGGCTCTCATGAGGACCGTGACAAGAATGGAAAACCCAGAGTTAACTCTGCTGCAGAGGATAAGTTCATTAGATTTACCAGCCTCAGAAATTGCAGCCCAAATAAATGCTTCACAGAGTTCAAGTAACAGACATCTCAACATCAACTGTTCAGAGGGGACTGTGTGAATCAGGCCTTCGTGGTCGAATTTCTGCAAAGAAACCACTACTAAAGGACACCAATAATAAGAATAACAGACCTGATTAGGCCAAGAAACACGAGCAATGGACATTAGACTGGTGGAAATGTGTCCTTTGGTCTGGAGTCCAAATTGGAGATTTTGGGTTCCAACTGCCATGTCTTTGTGAGACGCCGTGTGGGTGAACGGATTATCTCCGCATATGTATTTCACACCGTAAAGCATGGAGGGGGAGGTGTTATGGTGTGGGGGTGCTTTGCAGGTGACACTGTCTGTAAGCAGCCAACAAGTGCTCAGCATATGTGAGAACTCCTTCAAGACTGTTGGAAAAGCATTCCAGGTGAAGCTGGTTGAGAGAATGCCAAGAGTGTGCAAAGCTTTCATCAAGGCAAAGGGTGGCTATTTGAAGATTCTCAAATATAAAATATACTTTGATTTGTAAACTTTTGTGTTTACTACATGATTCCTTATGTGTTATTTCATAGTTTTGATGTCTTCAATATTATTCTACAATGTAAAAAACTGTAAAAAATAAAGAAAAACCCTTGAATGAGTAGGTGTGTTCAAACCTTTGACTGGTAGTGTGTGTGTATATATACATATATATATATATATATATATATATTATAATTTGTTTGAGTGATTTGGTGCAGGGAACACGTAACTTTGTGCATTTATTTGTTGTACTCAGTCAATTGAAACATCTGTTTTAATTTGTGTGCTAAAAGTTGTGAAAATAAAGCACATTCTAGTGAAAATTGCACCAAAGTGATGTAACATTTTTTTATCAGAGGGTAGCAACAAGAAGCAAAACACACAGTTTGTATTCATCAGCAGAATGCAATGTCAGTAGAAAAATCCAACCAATCTATTAGCTATATAAATTAAAGTCCAACAATGTCAAATATATACTGTAATCAGCCTTTTTATTTATAACTGTTAATGACCTTCAACATTCTTACTGAAACATTATTGCCTTCTTTTTCAGAGTCCATGCCACAACATGAAGAACAACTAATATTCAGAAAACTGGTTCAGCTTGGGACGGGAGACAATAAAGATGACAAACAATAAGGGTTCATCACTGTCCAATGCCAGAGGTCGTGAAATTTATGTTGGAAGGGAATTCAGGGATTCCATTTCACTTCTGGATGTTTTGTACGCAAATGAATTTGAAGAAGAGGACATAGACTCAGCAGTAGCTAAGAAGACAGAGGCAGATTTTTACAGAGGAGCCCCACCTCAATGGCTTAACTTCTACTGGGATGAGAGGGCAACGTCAGTTGATAAAACAACTCCCTTTATCAAAAGAGACGGTTACAGTGAGCTGATAAAAAATATTCAGAAACGGCGTAAGAGAGACCTCACTTCTACCATCAAGCTGCTGCATCAGCCAGGCAGCGGGGGGACCACTCTGGCCAAGCAGGTGCTCTGGGATATGCGTAAAAAGCTCAGATGTGCTGTTCTAACAGGCCCTACCTCAGACATCACCGCTATCGCCAAGCAGGTGATTCACCTTTTCACTGCAGGCAGTCAACGCAACCAGACCACTGTGCTCTTAATGCTGGAAGATGAGCGTATTCAGCAGAATCTGCAGGATGCCATCATGAAAGAGATTGCAGAGAGAAACATCTCGACCCACATGCCTGTGGTCATCATTTTAAATTGTGTACGTAAGGCAGTTATCAAACAAGAGGACCATAACAACTCAAGACATGTTATTCTCAGGACGGAACTTTCTGAAGCAGAGAAACAACAGTTTGAGGAGAAACAGATTGAGATCAGTCGAAAATACAGCAATGAACACAAACAGTTTCATGGCTTTAACATAATGCGAGAACATTTTCGTGGAGATTATGTTAGAAAAACGTGTGCCCTTTTAGGAGATGTTAGGAAAAATAGAAGACCTAAAAATTCCCAGCTTCTAGAATTCTTATCACTGGTGAATGCCTACGTCCCTGGCTCCCACCTTCTGCAATCTCAATGTCAGGCATTCCTTGGACCTCCAGATCCCATTTACGGAGGTCCTTCCTTTGAGCAGCGAATGGAGCCTTTCACTCATCTGATAGTGACATTCCCTTCACAACAGGGACAAGACAAACATGTCCGCATGGCTCACCCACTGATTGCACAGCAGTGTGTTGAGTTACTGGCTAAGGAGGGTGTGACCAGGAGTGAAACAGCAGAGAACTTTCTGACAGACTATTGTGGAGAACAGGTGCACCAACATTTGATGCCCGTCATCAAAGACATGCTAACTAAGAGGGAAATCACAGTGGATGATCAGAAAAGGGAAATGGGAAATGAGAGGAAAGACACGTTTTCCAGGTTGATTCATGATATTGAAGCCAATGAATCCAAATGCAAATGTGTATCTGTTTTACAATTAGCTTCAGAGAAATTCATTCAAAACCCATTTTTTCCTCAAGCTCTTGCTCGTTTCTTTTACATTGAGTTGAAAGAGTATTTCAAAGCGGAGAATTGGGCAAAAATAGCGAAAGACAGAGATCTTAACAATTCATTTGTTGCTGACACACTGGGGCAAGTATACAAGAACCATTTGAAGAGCAGGATCAAGAACCATTTGAAGAGCAGGGTCCATGATTCTTCCATCTCTGCACAAGAGATTTTGGAAATGGCTGAAAAGGCCATTGAGGCTTTCAAAGATGAGGAAAGGGCTGCTGAAAATGAGCAAGGAGCAGACATGCAAGATGATGGTATGACCAAAGTCTCACACATATTCAACAGCAGAGGATTATTTGGTTATATACAAGTTGCCAACATTGTTTTTGACTCGCTTGTATCTCTTGATAAAACCTGGCGACAGGTCCTTACCATGGAAATATCAGCTGACTCCTTCTTCATATCAACTGGACAAAAAAAGCTCTTCAAGTACAAGTCACTCATCAGCAGCCTCAGGGATGAGGTGGAGAGGAAATGTGAGTTTTTTGATGGTTACCTGACTTACTCCAAGCCCAGCATAGAGAAAAATGAACCAAATTACTTTCAGACTGACGTCAAGAACTGCTACTGCAAATATGTGGGGACATGCACACCTACACACTCAACGTTTGCAATAGGTATACCCCTCCAGAAGCTCAAAGAAGAAATGGCCATTACCTTCCCTGGACTGCTTTCCTGTCTTGATAAGGGCTATGATGAATCTCACTTGCGCCGAATAACAATATTGTGGAAGGAAATAAATAAAGATGGTGACAACAAAGCCACCCAAAACTTCATCCTTGCCAACATCATCTTAAGCAAAGTGGAAGCAGCATCTCCAATTCTTACCCCTTTGCCAATCCTAAGAGGTATTCTGGAAAGACATCTATTGGCTAATTTCGGTAACCAAACCCCAGAGTTTTACTTCTTAGTCCTTTTGCTGTTTTGGCCCGAAGAACATGAGAAAATGGGATTCGATGTTGACCTCAACAAATGTGTTCTAGAGATGCAAGAGTCCTACAAAAACACGTACAAGAAGCATCTTCGCTCAAGGTACCTTCGCCCCCTTATTTTCCTGGGAAAGGGTGAGGGTGTGAGCAGACTGACTCATAGATCAAAAATAGACAACCTATTGGCAAGGGAGAATCCAATGGCTGGGCCAGAGGCAAGGCCAGACTTTATCACTAAAAAGTGGAACAGTGGTGAGGTGTGGAGAGAACCCATTGTCCAGGATCTTCTTCTTCCAGTCAATGGAGTGGTTAGACAGCACAGGGTGTTTGCGTGCGTTGATGGCAAGGATATTGAAGTTTGTGCCTACCAACAAAGCAAAGTTTGGAAGTCCGGAGACGTCTGCTTCTACCTTGGCTTCACCATAAGAGGTCCTGTGGCCTATGGCATCCACTACCCATCCCATTCAGATAGGATTAAAGAGGAGGAGCCTCGTACCTGACATCAAATCAATCAAAGACGGTAAGACAGTTCTAATTCAAATGTTCTAATTTTCATGTCTATATTCTCTCACTCATGTTCAAGTTCTTGATATTTTAATATGCGAATACACAATATAGTGACACGAGCGTCCAACCCACCAATCTACACAGGGGAAACAGTGACGCTGGGAGCATTTTTGACTAATCTCAAAGGAGATCATTGTTAGCACTAAATATCATTGTTATGATATTTGTGATATCATTGATTTTAAAATGCTTTGTGGAAGCAGGAAATTAAGACCACTGTATTATCACTGAGTTTAGTGCTGTAATGAATACTCAGGAAGAAAAAGGTGTAGATTCACGCGCAGAGCGCGGCAGGTGTTTATGTCGTAGGAATCATGGTCACAGGCAGGCAATGATCATACACAGGTAGGCAAACAGGCAGGTGAAACACAAACTAGGACTGAAGGCTATAACTGGTTCTCACAAACGAGCTAGGAAAAGTCTTAGTAGAGTCAAAACGAACTATACCTCACAAGGCACAAACAGAATGAACTGAACTAAATAAGGAGATAATGAGACCAGGTGAGTAACAAATACAGGTGAAACAGGGCTACGTTCAAGAACACAAGGTTGACTAAGAAAATAAATACAGAACCTTACAAGTGCTTGATGTGGTTGATTTTCTGATTGATGTGTCTGTCCCCAGGGGCTGTGAGAAGTTGAACAAGATGTGCCAAGGTGATGGTGAGTTAATGTTTGTTACAGTCTTTATAGTGTACAATAGTAGTAGAACATCTACAACACCACCTATGTTGAATGTGCTCTGTATTCATGAATATAAAAAAATATGTTTGGGAAATCCTACATTTAGCTCCAGTTTCACAGCTGGTAGCTGCACTCTTAGAAAGCAGCAGTGCTACATTTGTAAAATTGTAAGGTGCCAGAACAAAAAGTGAGCGCGAGAGGGGGGTGACCTATATATATTTTTTTATAATAAAGCACCCACTTTTATAATAAAGCACCCACTTTTATAATAAAGCACCCACTTTTATAATAAAGCACCCACTTTTATAATAAAGCATTGTATGCATTATCATCACTTTTGTGTGCTGGCATACAGCAGTAGGGTAGAGCTGCTTGCAGAAGTTGCACAGATGTGTACAAATGTTTTTAAAGCCTTGGGTTCAGGTGAAATGTGGCCTTTTATAGATGTATTTCATGCAATTCGACATAATTTTAGATGACTGGAGACTTTAGCAGACTCTTTTATAATACCTCACAAATGATCGAAATTACAGGCTACTTTGACACTTACAAACTGAGAATCTGAGATCAATAAAAACTTGTTTTCTTGAATCCATCAATAGCTTAGGCCTATGTGGGTGGCAGTGGCGATTTTAGCATGTAAATCTTGGTGGGGCAAACTCCAAAATGTTTGGATGCATACCAGCAAAGCCAATAACCAATAAAAGATGTCCAGCACCCTTCCGCGCTTATGATTCTATAGGGAAATACATGATGAAGTGCAACGCTGGAGAGATGAGTTGCAGGCTCATGGCGATGATGACCCTGTTTTGGGATAACCTATGCATCCTTCATTCCTCCCATCATTGAAGACATCGCTGATAGATGAATAGTGAAATAATTTAATACGCTATAGGCTACAAACCAAGTCATGTCAGATCAGTGATTATTTATTTACAGCCTATCATCATTATCTAATTGGCCTATATTTAGATCAATGATTATTTCAAGAAAGGGATGATCCAGCCATGAATCAAAGCGCCTCAGATTAGCTCGTTTGCGCATGCACTAGCGGTCCTGGAGTTGCCTCTCCTGGCTGCTCCCACAGACACTTGCGTAAAACCCCTGCTTCATTGTTCATTCATCCCACAGCCGTTGGATAGGCCGATCATTTACTTTCATTTGCCCACTGTAAGGTACCATTAGCCTACATGTTAGACTACTCAATATATCGGTTCATAATGGACTGCAAAATAGCGGTGTTGTAGCGAATTTAGAGAGCAGCGCTTACATTTTTACATTTTAGTCATTTAGCAGACGCTCTTATCCAGAGCGACTTACAGTTAGTGAGTGCATACTTTTTTAGATTTTTTTTCAACGCCAGAACCTACAACCCTGGCGTTGCAAGCGCCATGCTCTACCAACTGAGCTACACGGGACCTTAATTTGATCCGGCACCTCTCAGTTTTGGACTGTTTTGTTCCGGAACCCATTTGCCAGGATCCGTTACCTCTTGTGGCATAAACAATTATTTTCACTGTTTGCAATGCAATGTACAAATTCAAATAAAAATCTGAGTTAATTCAAGTTGCCTGCGCTGCAATTCTCCTACGCTCTAAAAAAGTAATGTGAAAACATGCCTGATACTCTAAGAATTGATTTGTGTTGGGCCGGCCAGGGTTTATGGTTTGCGCAACATTGTAGCCTAGACTAACGCTTGGCCACTGCTGTGGTGAGAGAAGCGTGCCTGTATCTCTCACCGAACTAGAATGAGATTAACTTTCTATTATCTGTCTCCCTTGATCTGCTCTGATAGATCGCCGTTACAGGCTATATGTTGCAGCTATACCGCAAACTTAGACTAGCACTTGTTCACCTTGTAGAGGCTAGTGTCTAGACCTGTTGGCTGTTAGTTATAGTAAATGGAACGAAAAATGACTGTCTCAGACGGGGGGTTACCCAAACCCCTGCCCCCCTGCCCCGTGGATATGCAAGCTCCATGACAGGGTTTTGGGGGCAGCCCTTGAGTCTGACAGGGACGCGCAATCCTTCTCCACGCAATCATTGACCTACATTCACAAGATAATAAGCATAGGCCTATTACACTACTACATTGGATGTGTAGCCTACATAAAACATCATGCCATTACGTACACATTTGTAAGTTAACCTTTCGTTTCGACATAAAGGCTGCTGGCCTAGCTGTTACTCTCTAAGATACTATGCACGGGTGTTGACATACGCAGGGGATTGAGGATAACATTGTAGCGAATTCGAAGGGCACCATGACAGGGACTGATGCACGCAACTCCATTTCTCTTCGCAGTCTGACAACGCACCATGGCTGTTAGAATGGTAATGCTTTGGGGATACCGTGTGTGTGTGTGTGTGACGCCTGTTTGAACGAGTGTATTAGACCTCCCCGAACCTCCATCCACACATACACCAGCATACATACACACACAACTGTCTCTACCTATGTATATAAACACACAGATTGCGATAAAATACCTCATCCAATTCCGTGTGGTTCCTCCTTCTGAAAATAATATATGGCACAACCTCCTGCAGGTGCTAATAGGCCTACTTATAATAATATGGTTATTATGTGCTAAAAGAGAAAGGATTTCCTTGTTACTAAAGTCAATTCTAAAGTATAGTTTCACCAGGTCATCAAACTGCAGGCATTTCAATGGTGGCGCGCACAGCAGCAGGGAGCCAGGGAGACATGCAGTTAACCAAATCCCCTTGAAATATAAATGTAACTAAATTTATACTCAAAATGTTGACTTTATTCTCGAAATTACATTTTGCCACTTTATTCACGAAATTGAATGTCGGTTTAATTCTCGAAATATTGCCACTTTATTCTCGAAATATTGCCACTTTTTTAAAGTACTACCATACAAAAAAACAACAACATCCAAGTACCACCACCTGTTGCCGTTTTATTTAATTTTTCTCTTCACTTGGCCCTAATACTCTTCCGTATCATCCAAGCTTCAGCACAATTTATCATCTTTTTTTATTTAGTTTTTGTGTATTACATTTGTGAATGTCATCGTGTTTAAATGCAGTTGTTCTGCAACCAATCTTTACCTCAGACCTCAGACCAGCACTTTGTGGACTTCCACCGGACAGACCTGATCTAGAGAGTGAGCCAGGTGAAGCCCATCTTGGATAAATTCCTGGCCAAGAGAGTCATCACTGACGAGGGCTAAAGTACAGTACTGGCTGAACGCACCACAAAGGACCAGATGAGGGGAGCTCTACACCGGACCACTGAGGGAGCTGGAGCCATTGCTAATCCAAGACCTGAAGGGTGAATGAGGAGCTGGAATGGTGAATTGGGGGCATTTTAAGTTTTAAGAAAAGGGCATGAATGATTGCAGTTACACTTTGTTTTATTTCTGTGTGTTTACAAGAAAACACAATATAAGAGGAGTATAGCATCATTATTTTATCATTCTTATTTTTCCACATGTAAATATTAGTAGCCAGCAGAAAAGCAACTTAACGTTTTAGCTTAGAAACTTTGCCAAAAATATAAAGTTGGGTTGGAAGATAAATGCTCAACCATGTAACCTAGATGCTCTGGATCATTTACAGACAAGAAAATATATAAAGGAAATATTTTATGACAATAGAAAAATATATAATGAAACGATGATGCAAAGGACAATGAAATGATTTAATTTCTGCTATTTTATGAATGACAAGTCAGTGAGGGTAAGGAATACTAGTGATGTAAATAAATATATGAAGATATGACTTTGTAAAGCTTTATGTACCAGCCTAATGAAACGTTTTAAAGTAATGAATGATTTGTGACATCATTTTCACAACACAGGTATTAGAATATGTATTGAAATAAATACCTACCTACAGATGTGGCTTTTGTCCTGATTTTAAATTAGACTAAACTGAAATGATACCATTTCTTTAGCGTGCTAAAATGAATGTATTATTCTAGCCCTTGTGGTTCAGTTGGTAAAATATGGTGCTTGCAACACCAAGGTTGTGTGTTCAATTCTCACGGTGGACCAATAAAAATAAAAATATATGCACTCACTTACTGTAAGTTTCTCTGGATAAGAGTGATTACTAAAATATGTATATATATTTGCTAACCTATTGGTTGCTTTGAGTGATCGGCTAGAATTTCAAGCATCAAATACAGATAAATACCTCAGTTACTTTCAACCAGATTACAAAACAAGCATTGAACTGCTTTGTAATTCAGCTACAACTGGAAGTTGGATTTTAAATGTCACAACCAAGGTAACAATACCTAAGAAAACACGAAGAAATGATATTATGTTGAAAAGCCCAAATTTCCCTCTTCTGTTACTAAACTACACATCTCGGGTCAGAACTGATCAGGCCAAGTGGCTATACTCCGCTATATTCTATAGTCTGAACTGGACTAGACCACTGCTAACACTGGAAGTGAAACTAAAACTTGCCCGTTATTTTATCAAAACCCCCAAAGGAGTCTTCTATTTGTCTTTCTCTTCTTTTTCTGAGAAAGTTACGTGTTAGTTTATATGCATTTAGTGGATGTTAGAAGGAGAAAAGAACACCGGTTGAGATAGTAGTTCAAAATAAGGCTGCATTTGGAGAACGATTAGGAAGGTTTGCATTTAACTTCCTGTTGTGAATTACAGCTGGGATACACAGTAGCAGATATCTGACATTACATATAAATCAGGCCTGTGTAACTGACTGAAATTGGCCACATCAATACACCAAGGTATTGCACCTGTACTGACCTCGCCTTCGGGTTCACCCCGCTATCATCCGGAAGGCGAGATCAGTATGGGTGCATCAAAGCTGGGACAGAGACTGAAAAACAGATTCTATCTCAAGGCCATCAGACTCCACCCAGTACCCTGCCCTGAAATGAGTCACTGTCACTAGACTGCTACCACCCAGTTACTCATCCCTGCATCTTAGCGTCTGCTGCCATATGTACAGTACATAGACATGGAACACTGGTCACTTAATAATGGAACACTGATCACCTTAATAATTTAACACTGGCCACCTTAATAAGGGAACACTGGTCACTTAATAATGGAACACTGGTCACCTTAATAATGGAACACTGGTCACCTTAATAACTGAACACTGGTCACCTTAATAATGGAACACTGGTCACTTAATAATGGAACACTGATCACCTTAATAATGGAACACTGGTCACCTTAATAATGGAACACTGGTCACTTAATAATGGAACACTGCTCACCTTAATAATGGAACATTGGTCACCTTAATAATGGAACACTGGTCACCTTAATAATGGAACACTGATCACCTTAAAAATGTTTACATATGGTTTTACCCATTTCATATGTATATACTGTATTCTAGTCAAGGCCATCCTATTCAACTATTGCTGTACATATACTATTGTTATGATGAGTTTCTGTTATTGAGAATTGAGGATGTAAGAATATATTTAGACACTTATGTGGGGAGTTCATATAAGTATTTAATAGGTACCATGGTTCGCATAACAAAATGACAGTGCTTTGCCTCTTGCCATTCTGAACTGAGCACACTCAGACTTCTGTCAGTTTATATACACTAGGTTACACATTCCTTGACCAACATCTGGCAATCATCAATGATCACTACCCCTTCTATGTCATGACCTTGTACTCCCAAGCAGGATGTTCCATCCGTCCATCATTCTAATATAAACCCCACTATCCTCCTTGGACAGATTGGAATTTACTACCACAGACTTAGTGGCATCAAGAATCACTCCTCACTACTAACTTTAACCTAGTTCCACACAATATCTTATGAAATGGCCTCATACCCACATCATATCAACTATTCTATCCACATACTGTCCATAATGTCTATACATCCCATCACACTGCACTGTTGGCGCTACGAACACAAGCACTTTGCTAAACCCGCAATAACATCTGCTAAATATGTGTTTGCGACCAATACAATACAATTTGGTTTGATTTGATTTGATAAAAGGTTCAACTGAATCATTTCATGTTTTGGTTACCTCATTCACATTCCTTTCTTCCAGACTTGAGTCTTACCCAGGCTTTTATGAGTGCAGAGTATCAGGGCTGCGCTGGGTATGTGAGAGCAAAGTCAGACTGCAGTACCACTTTATCTCCTGCGATTCTCACAGGGCAGAGCTTCTGTTGACCCTTCTGTATGGTTTGAAGTCTTATATAAAATATATAAAATCCAAAACAAGATAGCAATGTATCAAGAATAAACTAAGAATGATCAGAAATGTAAATAACCTTGTGTCAGAAGAAACTGTCGGCTCCATGTTTGTCTTAAGTTTATTGTCTCAACAGGAAATAGTCCTGAGATATGTCGATCCACCACCCAGTCAAAAAGGGAGAAACGTTTAAAGACATTTTTTATCGTGTAGATTCAAACAAGACCGAATTCAACGTTTCCACGGGAGGAGACAGCCGACCTTGAACATCTGAAAGCCCATCATACGCTCAGGTAAACTAATAATAGATTGATAATGCTAGCAAGTGGCTGTGCAAGTTACATTTGTAATTGGTGGCATGAGAGCTGAACATTCATTATATGGTCACCTCAGAATACATGTACAGTGGCTTGCGAAAATATTAACCCCCCTTGGCATTTTTCCTATTTTGTTGCCTTACAACCTGGAATTAAAATTGATTTATTGGGGGGTTTGTATCATTTGATTTACACAACATGCCTACCATTTTGAAGATGCAAAAATATGTTTTATTGTAAAACAAACAAGAAATAAGACAAAAAAACAGAACTTGAGCGTGTATAACTATTCACCCCCCCAAAGTTAAAACTTTGTAGAGCCACCTTTTGCAGCAATTACAGCTGCAAGTCTCTTGGAGTATGTCTCTATAAGCTTGGCACATCTAGCCTCTGGGATTTTTGCCCATTCTTCAAGGCAAAACTGCTCCAGCTCCATCAAGTTGGATGGGTTTTGCTGGTGTACAGCAATCTTTAAGTCATACCACATATTCTCAATTGGATTGAGGTCTGGGCTTTGACTAGGCCATTCCAAGACATTTAAATGTTTCCCCTTAATCCACTCGAGTGTTGCTTTAGCAGTATGCTTAGGGTCATTGTCCTGCTGGAAGGTAAACCTCCGTCCCAGTCTCAAATCTCTTGAAGACTGAAACAGGTTTCCCTCAAGAATTTCCCTGTATTTAGAGCCAGTCATCATTCCTTCAATTCTGACCAGTTTCCTAGTCCATGCAGATGAAAAACATCCACACAGCATGATGCTGCCACCACCATGCTTCACTGTGGGGATGATGTTCTCGGGGTGATGAGAGGTGTTGGGTTTGCGCCAGACATAACATTTTACTTGATGGCCAAAAAGCTAAATTTTTGTCTCATCTGACCAGAGTACCTTCTTCCATATGTTTGGGGAGTCGCCCACATGCCTTTTGGTGAACACCAAACCTGTTTGCTTATTTTTTTCTTTAAGCAATGGCTTTTTTCTGGCCACTGTTCCATAAAGCCCAGCTCTGTGGAGTGTACGGCTTAAAGTGGTCCTATGGACAGATACTCCAATATCCGCTGTGGAGCTTTGCAGCTCCTTCAGGGTTATCTTTGGTCTCTTTGTTGCCTCTCTGATTAACGCCCTCCTTGCCTGGTCTGTGAGTTTTGGTAGGCGGCCCTCTTTTGGCAGGTTTGTTGTGGTGCCATTATAGAATGATTTTATGTATCATTAAGGCAAATGTAGGGAGATGCCAAAGGTAAAATATAATAAACACGTTTGATATTTTATAATCCAGATGCATGCTTAAATTAGGAATATAGCCATGCAGTATATGACTATGTTTTAAATGGATGTATGTGTTATTTCACAGGGGCTCTCAACCTGTGGCCCATGTACTTATTATGGACACAGTATGCTTTACATTAGTTCTTTTTTAAGAAGGGGCCTAAGCCACACAGCCAATATAATGATAGAATGAGAGGCTTCATATAGAATAAAGCATTCATTACCTTTTGGAGTGGACATTGTGTGACATCTGGACGTTGAAAAAGAAGGGTGGTGCAGAACTAAAATAAGTTAGGAATTTGCCATAAGGGGGTAACTGTATATGCCATGTAAGTATGTTTGTGCATTTGTGTGTGTATAAAAGGGAGCACTAAGCCAAAGAGAGACAGCCATTCCTTGGAACTGCTCGGCTTTTGTTATTAGATAATAAAAGTCTAATTTATGGTCCAGTTTCTTGAGAGAGATTTTTGAGTTGACTACTTTTGAGTAAAATATTTCTACGACATAAATGGCGAGCGTTGCCAGGACTTGAAAACAGGGACCAGAGATGGTGTACATCTGTGGTTGTGAAACGGCTTGGACGGACCATACAAACAAAAGCGGCCGCTTTAAAAAAAAAGGTAAGCCAAGTTCTTACTTACAGTGGGGATAAAAAGTATTTAGTCAGCCACCAATTGTGCAAGTTCTCCCACTTAAAAAGATGAGAGAGGCCTGTAATTTTCATCATAGGTACATGTCAACTATGACAGACAAAATGAGAAAAATCCAGAAAATCACATTGTAGGATTTTTAATGAATTTATTTGCAAATTATGGTGGAAAATAAGTATTTGGTCAATAACAAAAGTTTCTCAATACTTTGTTATATACCCTTTGTTGGCAATGACACAGGTCAAACGTTTTCTGTAAGTCTTCACAAGGTTTTCACACACTGTTGCTGGTATTTTGGCCCATTCCTCCATGCAGATCTCCTCTAGAGCAGTGATGTTTTGGGGCTGTCACTGGGCAACACGGACTTTCAACTCCCTCCAAAGATTTTCTATGGGGTTGAGATCTGGAGACTGGCTAGGCCACTCCAGGACCTTGAAATGCTTCTTACGAAGCCACTCCTTCGTTGCCCGGGCGGTGTGTTTGGGATCATTGTCATGCTGAAAGACCCAGCCACGTTTCATCTTCAATGCCCTTGCTGATGGAAGGAGGTTTTCACTCAAAATCTCACGATACATGGCCCCATTCATTCTTTCCTTTACACGGATCAGTCGTCCTGGTCCCTTTGCAGAAAAACAGCCCCAAAGCATGATGTTTCCACCCCCATGCTTCACAGTAGGTATGGTGTTCTTTGGATGCAACTCAGCATTCTTTGTCCTCCAAACACGACGAGTTGAGTTTTGACCAAAAAGTTATATTTTGGTTTCATCTGACCATATGACATTCTCCCAATCCTCTTCTGGATCATCCAAATGCACTCTAGCAAACTTCAGACGGGCCTGGACATGTACTGGCTTAAGCAGGGGGACACGTCTGGCACTGCAGGATTTGAGTCCCTGGCGGTGTAGTGTGTTACTGATGGTAGGCATTGTTACTTTGGTCCCAGCTCTCTGCAGGTCATTCACTAGGTCCCCCCGTGTGGTTCTGGGATTTTTGCTCACCGTTCTTGTGATCATTTTGACCCCATGGGGTGAGATCTTGCGTGGAGCCCCAGATCGAGGGAGATTTTCAGTGGTCTTGTATGTCTTCCATTTCCTAATAATTGCTCCCACAGTTGATTTCTTCAAACCAAGCTGCTTACCTATTGCAGATTCAGTCTTCCCAGCCTGGTGCAGGTCTACAATTTTGTTTCTGGTGTCCTTTGACAGCTCTTTGGTCTTGGCCATAGTGGAGTTTGGAGTGTGACTGTTTGAGGTTGTGGACAGGTGTCTTTTATACTGATAACAAGTTCAAACATGTGCCATTAATACAGGTAACGAGTGGAGGACAGAGGAGCCTCTTAAAGAAGAAGTTACAGGTCTGTGAGAGCCAGAAATCTTGCTTGTTTGTAGGTGACCAAATACTTATTTTCCACCATAATTTGCAAATAAATTCATAAAAAATCCTACAATGTGATTTTCTGGAATTTTTTTCTCAATTTGTCTGTCATAGTTGATGTGTACCTATGATGAAAATTACAGGCCTCTCTCATCTTTTTAAGTGGGAGAACTTGCACAATTGGTGGCTGACTAAATACTTTTTTACCCCACTGTATATAGTATAAAGTTTGTGTGGTTCGATCCGGGGCCTGGCCTCAGCTGCAGAATACCAAGTAGGTCTCTCCAAATGTAAGAACCAGAAAATTAGAGACTGGGAGCTTTTGGATTTAAAATGCATGTTAAAATGGTGAGAAAGCCTCGAGGTTTGTAATAAGTAGAAAATAGTTAAGTAGATCTGCTCGGTAGATGGATGGCCTGCTTGGGTTGGTGTGAGTCCGTCATTGTGGTTGAGTGGGGTGGGTTATCTGTCTCGTTTTGAGTTGATCATTTGGTCAGTATGATTGCATCAGTTTGACTAAACCGACTGTTTGACGCGTCTTGTACTCGTCGATGTCACTTGGTTGTTCGTCTGAACTGTTTGTTCAAATCATTTGATTCAATTGTTCGTCCTGCTGGTCATTTTGTTTGATCCGTTGTGATTTGATTGGTTGTGGTCAAGTTGGATGATTAATCTGTCTCATTCAGGTTGCTCATGTGGACAGTCTGATCGATCTGTTTGATTCGATTGCTCAATTCGTGCATGCAATCATCGGGGTCACTCGGCTGCTCATCTGATGCGTCTGTTCGATTTGGTCGATTCATTTGATTCATCTTGCTGATCACTTTGTCTGGGTCATTTCGGCACGGGCGGCTGTCCATCTGGTTGAGCGATCAGACAATAACATGTTAGAAAGTCCTACGAATACCGCTATAAAATGTGTCGGGGAAGTGAATCGTTTTTTAGGACTGCTTAGGTAGATGAAATCCTGTATAAATATCTATTTTTCTCTGTGTCGAGGAAGTGAATCAGAGAAGAAGGGCAGAATTTACAGGTCGCTTAGGAAAGCGTAGGATAGGTAGAAGTCCAGGTGTGTCGAGGAAGTGTATCACCTAGGGGGCTAAATAAATAGAAATCCTGTATAAAACTGTTTTCTTTTGTCGAGGAAGTGTATCAAGAAGGGGTTAAGTGTACAGGTAACTTAGACAAGTGCGTGAAAGAGTGAGAGTGCAAGTGAGTGTGAAAATCTCTATCCTTGGTGGGGAAAGGTTGACACACCTTTCCTGGACCGTTACTTAAGTGTAACCTGGTAGGAAGGACGCACCCGGTCTCACACCAGGAGAGAAAGAGTGAATGGTGTGTGGATGCTCATAGGGGTAGGAACACACATATGACTGAGTGGTTTAAAGTTAAAAACACTAGCAAGGGGAGGATTCATGAGGTGTTCCACACAAAGGAAAAGTGGACATCATGAAATATTATTGTTATATGAGGAGACTGTCGAATGCCCATTAATAATAAATGGGTTCTGACCAAACAATAATCAATTGATAATAGAGAGTGGATAAAAGTGGAATGATATATAAGTGCTGGCTTGCGCGCCCAAACACGTAGACGTACGTGGGGGATGGGAGATAGTACATAGAGCATGTGGTAGAATTAAGCATTATAATAAGCTCTCTATTATTTCAGAAGCAGAGGTGATATAGTCAAGGAAATTTTGTATATTAGGGGGAAAATATAATTCATTTGGTTAGGTCATTAGATCTGTTTCAAATCAATGAATGTGGGTTTGACTCGTTGACTGCTAAGTTGTTTACGTTGAGCGTGTGAGATCTGTGTCCTTCAAAGCTATTTTGTGATAAATGTGGTATGTGCAAGACACTAGAAATACAGACCATTTAGAATTGGAATAACGGAGGAGTTACTTGTCATTCCAATAAAGCATAGATTCTGCATTACTGACTAAAGTCTAGATTTTCTGATTATAGTCCAATTACGTTTATGGGTTGCTTACATTGATAGAACAGTCAGTGTTCATTTTGTGTTATAAGACTGAATGATTTAGCAGCTTGCTGATTTCAAATTGAACAATTACCGTATTCAACCGGAATAGGCGCATTTTTACATTTTGGTTATTTGGCAGACGCTCTTATTCATAGCGATTTCCAGGAGTGGTTAGGGTTGGGTGTCTTGCTCGGGGGCACATCGACAGATTTCTTGCCTGGTCGGCTCAGAACCGGTGACCTTTCCGTTGCTGGCACGGCGCTCTTGACCACTAGGCTACCTGCCGCCCGAATGAGTTGAATTGAGAACAAAGGAAAATAATTTATCGCTCTAGTTCGCAGGTAAAAGAGAGACAGACCAGCTATTACGAATCAAGCTGGACGAGAGATTTCAAGTATTAGTCTAAATAGTGGAATGGAAAACAGTGCTTTGACACATTCTAATTGTTATTACCTTATTCGATAGGTTGCTTAACACAAGTGATGTATGCGAATAGTTGGTGAATTCTAGAACGATAATTTATTTTCGTTACGTGAACCAGGGGATGCAAGGAGGTTTGGCTATTAGGCTGAGGGAATAGCACCAATTTATAGTGGGTTCTAGATTTGTTGAATAAACAAACTTATATTTTAAACTAAAGTAATGCAATAGGCTACAATTATAACATTATCAGAAAAAGGCACTATACGCTCATCTGGAAAAAGCAAATCTAAGAAACAGAAGGACAATAAAAAAGCCAGAAAAATAATGGATACTAGGGGTGCCCAGAGAATCCTAAAGGGGAGGGTCAGCTGGTGGCAGTAACTATGCAGGCTGATGAAGAACCTATGCTAAAGGTTCAGGTGAAGAATAGAGGCACTCCAATTATGATAGATACTGGAGCAACTTACTCATGTGTAAATCCAAATTATGCCTCTCACCAACCCCATGTCAGGCAAAGATGCACAGACAGTAGAATTTTACATATGACAGTTCCAGTAGAATAAAAAGCAGGAAAAAGCTACATGTGTACATATATTAGTGTCAGAACAAATTCCAGTAAATTTAGTAGGAAGAGATATGCTGTGTAGAATGGGGGTCCAGATTAAATGCAGATCAGAGGGACTTGTCTGAAAGAAGGGATCAGGAGATGTGGCAAGAGAGTGAGAATTTCGAATTTAGATTGTGTGGACTGATTAAGAGGTATCAAAATGGAAACTATGTGTATGTATGTGTCTGTGCCTATATTTGTGTTGCTTCACAGTACCCGCTGTTCCATAATGTGTATTTGTATCTTTATTTTTATTTTTAATCTGCATCAGTTACCTGATGTGGAATAGAGTTTCATGTAGTCATGGCTCTATGTAGTACTGTACGCCTCCCATAGTCTGTTCTGGACTTGGGGACTGTGAAGAGACCTCTGGTGGCATGTCTTGTAGGGTATGTATGGGTGTCTGAGCTGTGTGCTAGTCGTTTAAACAGACAGCTCGGTGCTTTTAACATGTCAATACCTCTCACGAATACAAGTAGTGATGAAGTCACTGAGCCAGGAGACATGCATATTATTAATGTTTGCTCTCTGTGTACATCCGAGGGCCAGCCGTGCTGCCTGTTCTGAGCCAATTACAATTTCCCTAAGTCCCTCTTTGTGGCACCTGACCACATGACTGAACAGTAGTCCAGGTGCTATGACTGTGATGTGTTTTTTTAATCAACCTTAGATAAATGCACTGACTGTAAGTTGCTCTAGACAAAAGCATCTGCTAAATTAAACTAAGGTAAACAACAACATGTTGGTAGGACAAGGCTATACTGTAAAATATTTCCTGTAATTTTTACAGTAAATAACTGGCAGCACAGAAGCCAGTAAATTACCATAGATTTACAGGATCTTCATTGTAACACAAATGTACAGCATATTACTGGACACCTGACTACTGTAACATGCTGTATTTGTAGAATTTACAGTGCATTACTGGAAGCACAGTGTTTATTAAACAGTTGCTGATGTACAGTGCAGATATCTAGTGCCAACAACGGGCAGTATTTGATAAAGGTATTTCAATACTTTCAATACCCATTTTGTAATTTGTATTTCGCTGGCCTGAACTCATGTAGCCTTTTTTGTCACAGTTTAATTAGAATTCCTGTATTTAGTATTAGAAAATACAAAATACTGTGCCTTGCAAAGGTATTCATCCCCCTTAGCGTTTATCCTATTTTGTTACATTACAACCTGTAATTTAAATTGATTTTTATTTGGATTTCATGTAATGGACATACACATGTTCTGAAAGGCCCCAGAGTCTGCAACACCACTAAGCAAGGGGCACCACCAAGCAAGCGGCACCATGAAGACCAAGGAGCTCTCCAAACAGGTCAGGGACAAAGTTGTGGAGAAGTACAGATCATGGTTGGGTTATAATTTTTTTTTGAAACTTTGAACATCCCACGGAGCACCATTAAATCCATTATAAAAAATTGAAAGAATATGGTGTCGTATAAATATTTGACTCAAAAATAGTCAACTCAAAAATGTCTCTCAAGAAACTGGAGCCTGTGAATCCAAAAATTAGACTTTTATTATCTAATAACAAAAGCCGAGCAGTTCCATGGAACGGCTGTCTCTCTTTGGCTTAGCGCTCCTTTTTATACACACACAAATGCACAAACATGTTTACATGGCATATACAGTTACCCCCTTATGGCAAATTCCTAACTTATTTTAGTTCTGCACCACCCTTCTTTTCCAACGTCCAGCTGTCACACAATGTCCACTCCAAAAGGTCATGAATGCTTTTTCTATATGAAGCCTCTCATTCTCTCATTCTATTGGCTGTGTGGCTTAGGCCCCTTCTTAAAAAAGAACTAATGTAAAGCATACTGTGTCCATAATAAGTACATGGCCCACAGGTTGAGAGCCCCTGTGAAATAGCACATACGTTCATTTAAAACATAGTCATATACTGCATGGCTATATTCCTCATTTAAGCATGCATCTGGATTATAAAATATCAAACATGTTTATTATATTTTACCTTTGGCATCTCCCTACATTTGCCTTAATGATACATAAAATCATTCTATATAATCCCCCCTTTGGGACTTTCCAACAAAGTCCCAATAATACAAAGATTAATTGTAAAAATGAATGTAAGCATGTGCATTTACTTATTCTTAGCCTTGCCATATGTGGTTACATTTTACGTGCATATATTTAAACCAATATATCTTCCTCATTACTTGACCCATCCTGATGAGGACCCAGAGCCCAGTCAGGTATTGGTTACAAGTCTGGAAGGTTTTCCTCTAAATTAACCTCCAAATGTTTCTATTGGGCTTTGTAACCATGGCAAGCCCATCCACCCCCAGGAACAACTCCATACAAACATTTAAAATTCCCAAATGGACAGTTCATTGGTCCTCCTTTAAACATTTACAAAATGTCCCATATTCATTTACATACTGTCCTGGAGCTCCCTGAACTGGGTGTATTTCTTTGGCTGAACTAGTAACAATGATCTGTACAGTCATTTGTTTTACTGTGGTTTAGATCAACAAATGATTTTAACAGGGGTAGTATACAGCAAAATAACATTCCCATTACTACAAGTGGTATGCCTATCATGATTGCCATCTTTGTAAACATAGCTCCCCACTTTTGTTTAGTTGTAGCATTTCCCATATACAGTGGGGAGAACAAGTATTTGATACACTGCCGATTTTGCAGGTTTTCCTACTTACAAAGCATGTAGAGGTCTGTAATTTTTATCATAGGTACACTTCAACTGTGAGAGACGGAATCTAAAACAAAACTCCAGAAAATCACATTGTATGATTTTTAAGTAATTAATTAGCATTTTATTGCACGACATAAATATTTGATACATCAGAAAAGCAGAACTTAATATTTGGTACAGAAACCTTTGTTTGCAATTACAGAGATCATACGTTTCCTGTAGGTCTTGACCAGGTTTGCGCACACTGCAGCAGGGATTTTGGCCCACTCCTCCATACAGACCTTCTCCAGATCCTTCAGGGTTCGGGTCTGTCGCTGGGCAATACAGACTTTCAGCTCCCTCCAAAGATTTTCTATTGGGTTAAGGTCTGGAGACTGGCAAGGCCACTCCAGGACCTTGAGATGCTTCTTACAGAGCCACTCCTTAGTTGCCCTGGCTGTGTGTTTCAGGTTGTTGTCATGCTGGAAGACCCAGCCACAACCCATCCTCAATGCTCTTACTGAGGGAAGGAGGTTGTTGGCCAAGATCTCGCGATACATGGCCCCATCCATCCTCCCCTCAATACGGTGCAGTCGTCCTTTCCCCTTTGCATAAAAGCATCCCCAAAGAATGATGTTTCCACCTCCATGCTTCACGGTTGGGATGGTGTTCTTGCGGTTGTACTCATCCTTCTTCTTCCTCCAAACATGGCGAGTGGAGTTTAGACCAAAAAGCTCTATTTTTGTCTCATCAGACCACATGACCTTCTCCCATTCCTCCTCTGGATCATCCAGATTGTCATTGGCAAACTTCAGAAGGGCCTGGACATGCGCTGGCTTGAGCAGGGGGACCTTGCGTGCGCTGCAGGATTTTAATCCATGACGACGTAGTGTGTTTCTAATGGTTTTCTTTGAGACTGTGGTCCCAGCTCTCTTCAGGTCATTGACCAGGTCCTGCCGTGTAGTTCTGGGCTGATCCCTCACCTTCCTTATGTTCATTGATGCCCCACGAGGTGAGATCTTGCATGGAGCCCCAGACCAAGGATGATTGACCGTCATCTTGAACGTCTTCCATTTTCTAATAATTGCGCCAACAGTTGTTGCCTTCTCACCAAGCTGCTTGCCTATTGTCCTATAGCCCATCCCAGCCTTGTGCAGGTCTACAATTTTATCCCTGATGTCCTTACACAGATCTCTGGTCTTGGCCATTGTGGAGAGGTTGGAGTCTGTTTGATTGAGTGTGTGGACAGGTGTCTTTTATACAGGTAACGTGTTCAAACAGGTGCAGTTAATACAGGTAATGAGTGGAGAACAGGAGGGCTTCTTAAAGAAAAACTAACAGGTCTGTGAGAGCCGGAATTCTTACTGATTGGTAGGTGATCAAATACTTATGTCATGCAATAAAATGCAAATTAATTACTTAAAAATCATACAATTTGATTTTCTGGATTTTTGTTTTAGATTCCGTCTCTCACAGTTGAAGTGTACCTATGATAAAAATTACAGACCTCTACATGCTTTGTAAGTAGGAAAACCTGCAAAGTCGGCAGTGTATCAAATACTTGTTCTCCCCACTGTATGTATTAGTATCCTAACACATCAAAATATGCAACTTTATCTTAACAATAATATCTAGGACATGTTAAGAATGGTGTCAACATCTTTAGCTTACATAACCTTTTTTTTACCCATATCACAATTAGTATAACGATCAAAATAATCAATATCAATATCTAATCTAATTAATTGCAATGTCAACATCATTAGACATTAATATGTATAACTTATTCAGATCAATCAATCCACTTATAATTCATAATCATAATCAAATTAATTACCCAAAACAACTTTAGAATGACAATTCTTAGTTAGTCACCTTGGTTCCATCATTCAAAGTAAAAACTCTCACCGTGGCACATATTGACACTGGCGGAATGTATATTTATATTATCATAATTCTAGCATTAACTTCCTCATAACGAGAATCACAACAGATCAGTATCTTAATGTATTCCTAGTCTAAATTACTATAAATTTAGCAGTGTATAATACCTCCTTAATCAACATACTACCTCAACTAACACTCCCTTCCTCTACCGGCACTCAATCTTCTGGCGTCTTCATTATGTTCTTCAGATAGCTTCATAGTTCATCTTGGATTGCCCATGACAATGTCCCAATTCCAATGTCACACCTGAACCACCTCACCTCTACCACCATTCTATTTTGTCCATTTGCCAACCAGTATACCCAAACTACGAAGAATGTTGCATTGGCATAGACCTCTCTCTTCCTGCTCACTCCACATGGACTCCTGTCACATTCTTGAGAGAAAAGGCACAAAAGAGAAGGAAATTGATTGCTTTGATTTGATGCTGGATTCAGGTCTCCTGGCAGAGGTGGTGTTGGACAGGAACGTCTTCAACGCCTTTGTTGTTCCTATTCAGCCGGGTAGAGGGTTTTCGGACTGAATTATCTCTGCTATGCATTACGACACCATCCGTAGTAACCTCAGGAAAGGACAGATCATAACAGTTTAGTTGAGTTAATTTCCAATCCAAAACATCCCTATTAACATTGTCTATATGACAAATCATTACGTTTCATCACTCATTCTTAATACCCATTTATAATACTTGATCCTGCTGCCTGATAGATTTTTCTTTGAGGGGTCCCTGTATTCCAAAGGCTATCTGTTTAAACGCCCCCTAGTTTCACATTCTCCCTTGATTTCTCCCAAATTATATAACCCAATTGTTTTATTGTAACATTCCTATATTTCCTCATAGTCTATTTGATATTACTCTGATATTTCCCTTTTCCTTGTTCCTATTCTAACAATTGCTTACACTTCTCTCCTCATCCTGGTTGATCATAAAATTGTTTATAGTTAGAATTTCCTAAATATTACCAAAGTTGTGATTGAATCCTAGCACACAGTCCTGGTAACTGTGAAGATTTTGAACTACTGTTAATTCTTTAAACGGAGATGTGGTGCATATTAGACTATTTTCTTTATTTAATTGTAATGTAATATATTGTACTCATCTATACCAATCATTGTTTAACGGCTCCTTCCATTCCCTCTCTTCTGTATTTTAGTTATGGTTCCTGCCTGTGCAGGAATATACACTGCTCAAAAAAATAAAGGGAACACTTAAACAACACAATGTAACTCCAAGTCAATCACACTTCTGTGAAATCAAACTGTCCACTTAGGAAGCAACACTGATTGACAACACATTTCACATGCTGTTGTGCAAATGGAATAGACAACAGGTGGAAATTATAGGCAATTAGCAAGATACCCCCAATAAAGAAGTGGTTCTGCAGGTGGTGACCACAGACCACTTCTCAGTTCCTATGCTTCCTGGCTGATGTTTTGGTCACTTTTGAATGCTGGCGGTGCTTTCACTCTAGTGGTAGCATGAGACAGAGTCTACAACCCACACAAGTGGCTCAGGTAGTGCAGCTCATCCAGGATGGCACATCAATGCGAGCTGTGGCAAGAAGGTTTGCTGTGTCTGTCAGCATAGTGTCCAGAGCATGGAGGCGCTACCAGGAGACAGGCCAGTACATCAGGAGACGTGGAGGAGGCCGTAGGAGGGCAACAACCCAGCAGCAGGACCGCTACCTCCGCCTTTGTGCAAGGAGGAGCAGGAGGAGCACTGCCAGAGCCCTGCAAAATGACCTCCAGCAGGCCACAAATGTGTATGTGTCTGCTCAAACGGTCAGAAACAGACTCCATGAGGGTGGTATGAGGGCCCAACGTCCACAGGTGGGGGTTGTGCTTACAGCCCAACACCGTGCAGGACGTTTGGCATTTGTCAGAGAACACTAAGATTGGCAAATTCGCCACTGGCGCCCTGTGCTCTTCACAGATGAAAGCAGGTTCACACTGAGCACGTGACAGACGTGACAGAGTCTGGAGACGCCGTTGAGAACGTTCTGCTGCCTGCAACATCCTCCAGCATGACCGGTTTGGCGGTGGGTCAGTCATGGTGTGGGGTGGCATTTCTTTGGGGGGCCGCACAGCCCTCCATGTGCTCGCCAGAGGTAGCCTGACTGCCATTAGGTACCGAGATGAGATCCTCAGACCCCTTGTGAGACCATATGCTGGTGCGGTTGGCCCTGGGTTCCTCCTAATGCAAGACAATGCTAGACCTCATGTGGCTGGAGTGTGTCAGCAGTTCTTGCAAGAGGAAGGCATTGATGCTATGGACTGGCCCGCCCGTTCCCCAGACCTGAATCCAATCGAGCACATCTGGGACATCATGTCTCGCTCCATCCACCAACGCCACGTTGCACCACAGACTGTCCAGGAGTTGGCGGATGCTTTAGTCCAGGTCTGGGAGGAGATCCCTCAGGAGACCATCCGCCACCTCATCAGGAGCATGCCCAGGCGTTGTAGGGAGGTCATACAGGCACGTGGAGGCCACACACACTACTGAGCCTCATTTTGACTTGTTTTAAGGACATTACATCAAAGTTGGATTAGCCTGTAGTGCGGTTTTCCACTTTAATTTTGAGGGTGACTCCAAATGCAGACCTCCATGGGTTGATAAATTTGATTTCCATTGATAATTTTTGTGTGATTTTGTTGTCAGCACATTTAACTATGTAAAGAAAAAAGTATTAAATAAGATTATTTCATTCATTCAGATCTAGGATGTGTTGTTTAAGTGTTCCCTTTATTTTTTTGAGCAGTGTATATATATTTTAAAAATCTGATTATTCTTATATGGCTCAGATATAGGAGACACTTCAGAACAATTCCTTTTGATATTCCGGGGGGATTCTGTTGTTCCATGTAGTGAATCTATTATTCAATGCATTTCTGTGGGCTAATAGCAGTAAGGTCATACATTCTTTTCCATCAAATAATTTTTAAAGATATTTTGGGGATACTTTATGGGGTCTTAAAATTCAAAATCAAATAGCTAAATGATCCTAGGTATGACCTTCTTAAACCAATTCCATATAGCTTAGTAGCTTGTTACCACAGCTACTGGCCAGAGAGGGATATGCCAACTTCAATGTCAGGTAAAGATTAATTATGTCCATCACATCACACCATAGACACAATTTCTTCTTCGCTACAGTGATCCTTCAGTACTTAACCCCAGGTATAGGTCCTGCTCCGGGACTGGGGACATGCCTCGTTCTCTCTGTAATGTTGTAATAGTGGAACAGTGGCTGCCTGGGTTACTCAACATGTTTACTTTACAGCTCTACATCTGGAAACACTTAAACCCTCTGCCACGCACTCCGAGGCCCATCGAGTGTGTACCCCTATCATCTCTGTATCCTCTGCAGGATTGTAACGTGATTTGTGAGGTTGTGTTGCACTACAAGTTACTGGAAACACAAGAAGATGTTCTGCGATGTCTTTGGACCAGGCACAAGTGATGTTGTCCATCATCATTAACCAACCATAGATCTTTGAGAGTTACATTGTTAGTAAAGCAGAATAAGAGTGACTCCACAGATGAGCTAACTCACCCCCTTTCTCTCTGTTTCTCACTCATTATTTTCCTCTCTCTCTTTCTCACTCATTATTTTCCTCTCTCTCTCTCTCTCTCTCTCTCTCTCTCTCTCTCTCTCTCTCTCTCTCTCTCTCACACACTCATTATTTTCCTCTCTCTTTCTCACTCATTATTTTTCTCTCTCTCTCTCTTTCTCACTCATTATTTTCCTCTCTCTATCTCTTTCTCACTCATTATTTTCCTCTCTCTCTCTTTCTCACTCATTATTTTCCTCTCTCTCTTTCTCATTATTTTCCTCTCTTTCTCACTCATTATTTTCCTTTCTCTCTCATTCATTATTTCCCCCTCTCTCTCTTTCTCACTCATTATTTTCCTCTCTCTCTCTCTTTCTCACTCATTATTTTCCTCTCTCTCTCTCTTTCTCACTCATTATTTTCTTCTCTCTCTCTCTCTCTCTATCCGCTCCTTTGCCAAGGTAATCCATTCACCTGACAGGTGTGGAATATCAAGAAGCTGATTAAACAGCATGATCATTGCGCAGGTGCACCTTGTGTTGGGGACAATAAAAGGCACTCTAAAATCTGCAGTTGTGTCACATAACACAATGCCACAGATGTCTCAAGTTTTGAGGGAGCATGCAATTGGCATGCTGACTGCAGGAATGTCCACCAGAACTGTTGCCAGATAATTAAATGTTAATTTCTCTACCATAAGCTGCCTCCAATGTAGTTTTAGAGAATTTGGCAGTATGTCCGACTGGCATCACAACCGCAGATCACGTGTAACCATGCCAGCCTAGGACCTCCACATCCGGCTTCTTCATCTGCGGGATCGTCTGAGACCAGCCACCCGGACAGCTGATGAAACTGAGGAGTATTTCTGTCTGTAATAAAGCCCTTTTGTGGAGAAAAACTCATTCTGATTGGCTGGATCTGGCTCCACAGTGGGTGGGCCTGGCCACCAAGTGGGTGTGCCTATGCCCTCCCAGGCCCACCCATGGCTGCGCCCCTGCCCAGTCATGTGAAATACATAGATTAGGGCCTAATTAATTAATTCCAATTGACTGATTTCCTAATATGAACTGTAACTCAGTAAAATCGTTGAAATTGTTGCATGTTGAGTTTATATTTTTGTTCAGTATAATTTACTTGGTTTCCTCTTTCTCTTCCTTGCAGGTCCAGAGTCATCGCACACTGTTGAACAACTGAATTCTCCACAAGCTAATAAAAAGGTATGGATGGAACAGTGTCCACAATTCAAAGAAATTCTCAACTCACTCCCTCACAAACTCTTACAGTATAACTGTCCCATGAACATAATCTCTCCTCATAGCCAACATCAATAAGTACATTCTCTCTCTCTCCAACCTTTTGACCCTCTTTCCCTAACCCGTATTCCTTTGCAGTAGAAACGCAGTAAGATGAAGACCGTGGAAACCCTTAAGTGCACTGCTGTCTGCGCTCCTCTGCTTGCGAATGGAGCACTCAAGTTTTCAAGATATTTAACTTTCAAAATACAGAAATCATCCCCCTATGACGCATTTAGCATCATATGATGCTGCATTTTTCATCATATGATCAAATCACATCAAATCTCACTGTGGATGGATTAGACTTCAGAATTGCATTGGGGCATACTTATATTTCACTGTACAGCATCACCTATGGATTGTGGATCAATGAAATGGGGTATCAGTCTACTCAGTGATAACCACAGAACACAACTGTGAAGAGTTTAAACAAATATTAGCATCGTAGCTCATATTGCGGGACTCTGAAAACACAGTGAAATGAGCCACATTAAGCTTACCAATCAACCTACTAATAATTGTTTAACATGGAGAGATTAGAACATGGAGAGATTAGATATTTTTCAGGGAACTTACACTTTCCCACCTGCCACAGCAAACACTGTGAGTACTCAATTATAGATGCTAATGTGGGTCTCTCTACTCTGGAATGCTCTCTACTCTTGAACACATACAACCTTCAGAAAGTATTCACACCCCTTCACTTTTTCCACATTTTGTTGTGTTACAAAGTGGGATTCACATGGATTTAATTGTACTTTTTTTGTCAACGATCTACATAGAATACTCTGTAATGTCAAAGTGGAAGAAAAATTCTAACATTTGTAAAAACGTTATAAAATATAAAACACTAATATATCTTCATTAGATGAGTAGTCAACCCCCTGAGTCAATACATGTTAGAATCAATTCAAGGGTTGAATACTTATTGATTCAAGATATTTCAGCTTCTCATTTTGAATTAATTTGCAAACATTTCTGAAAACATAATTCCACTTTGACATTATAAGGTATTGTGTTTAGGCCAGTGACACAAATTCTCAATTTAATACATTTTAAATTCAGGCTGTACCAAAACAAAATGTGGAAAAAGTCAAGGGGTGTGAATACTTTCTGGAGAAACTTTTACCTTGTCTTGGAGGTCCTCAGAACATTCAAGAATATTTAGAAAATATGGTATTTGCATTTCTCAGCATGCAAATTAAAGCAGATTGGAATACATCCTTTTTATAATTGTTTCCAGATTAAAATTAACATTTGAGGACTGTATTGTAGGTGATATAGAGACACAAGGCATTTCAATTTCATTCATAGGACATTTGTACAGCATTTATTAATTATCAAAAACAAAAATATGTTTTACACTTCATATGTTGACAATCTGAACATGTTTTGAACATGCAATGTTTGGTTCCCAACAGTCAATTTTCACTCTATGTTTTATCTTTTACAGTTAGTATAAATTCTGCATCTGCATGAAATAAAGACATTCCCTCTTTTAATACTACAGTATATCTGAGCCTCAATTTAATCGTTTTTTTTTTTTTCTTCTAAAGAAACATTAAATGTAAAAGTGCTGTTATTAGATAAACCACTGTTGACTTATTTCATCTCAGGGAGGGGTTAAGGTTCTATGGAAGACTGATAATCAAATACACCTAGGAAGCAGCACCTCATACACACACACACACACACACACACACACACACACACACACACACACACACACACAACACACACACACACACACACACACACACACACACACACACACACACACACACACACACACACACACACACACACACACACACACACACACACACACACAGGGTGGTGGGCTATGGCCCACTGCTAACCAAATACACCTCACCTTACCTTAACCATGTTTGGCTAATACAGGGTTGTGTTCATAAGGCACCAAATGGACGAAAACAGAGTGAAACAGGGACCTGATCTTATCCAATAACAAACCCTCATTTTTGTTTTCCGTTGCAAAAAGTTGCTGATTTGTTTCTGTTGTGTGCCCCAATGTCCCAGGTTTGCATCTTGTCCAGACAGAGAATAATAAGAGAGGGAGAAGAAGATCCATCACGCACACTGAGACGGAGGAGAGGAGCGAGGGATTCAGCAGAGGACAAGATAGCCCTCTCAATACAGGTACAATATGTTTATTTATATGTTTGGAAATATTGTTTGATTGTTCATAACCTTGGCTAATACTATAAAAAAAGAATGAATATAATATCTAAGTAAAAACAACTGATTAGGAGGTAAGGAGGATGTGATGAGGTGGTGTTGAAGGAGTCAGGCGCAGGAGGGTAAATCACAGAATAACAGGCTTTAATCTGCAAAATACAGGTTTACGCAGAAATGCGTCAAACACACTCCAGGGCACAAAACAGGCGCACTGGAAAATACAAGGCACACGGGAAAATACTCCCGTCGATACAAAATACACAAGCTCCACCGAGCTTCACTAACCTCCACAATAAACAATCACCCACAAGGACAAGGGGGCAGAGGGAACACTTATACACAGACTAATTAGGGGATTAGAACCAGGTATGTGTGATTGACAAGACAATTGTGATGATGATTGGGGCGGCAGTGGTCAGTACTCCGGTGACGACGAACGCCGAAGCCTGCCCGATCAAGGAGGGAAGGCAGCCTCGGCCGAAGTCGTGACAAAGGAACGTGAAGTAGAGAGCAGATTCAGCAACTTGGAGGAGAATGGAAATAAATAAAAAAGCTTCATTACTGTACAACAAAGTAGAAACAATGCATTTCGGCTTTTTTTCTTCTTCAGGGTTTTTCAACGTTTACTATTAAGTATTTGATTTCTAACAGATTCACACAGTTTCCTAAAGAGTCGTCCTTCAATAAAAAAAAAAAATGTAACTTCATTTTTTAAAGGCTTGGTAGCTTAATGACATTACATATTTTTTACCATTATGGTAACATTGTGCCACCAATAGGAATAGTAACATGCATGATGGTAATACCAATGAGACATTTTAGATTATTGAGGATTTTCTTAAATGGAGGTCACACATGCTCAAATCTAAGGTAATCAATAGTTTAAAAATAATTTACTAAAGTGATATGATTAATCGTTATGCTCAGGATGTTATTTCCCTTCAGTTAATTTGACTAACATCAAGTGACATTTAGGATTTAGACACACCAAATAAAGAATGGAATTAAAACATTTATGAAATACTAGAAGGGTGTGATTAGCAAATAATTTTCTTGAATTTAGACCCCTCCCCCGATAACAGTATGCCACTAGAGAGAATGCTCAAGGTCCTTGTATATATTTGTAATCAGTGATTTTTAAGGCAGTAACAAAGTTGACGTAAAAATAGGTAGTTTAATAGCCTTCTATGTTTCTATTGATCTATGCAATATAATATATACTTTTCTTCACTTTCTAGCATTCAAAATAATAGATAGATATCTTTTAAATCCCAGAAACATGTCAACACACCTCTACACATCCCCAGCGGGACAACACGATTTGCTAGTCCCCAGTAGTACATGGTGCCAAAGTCAAGGGACAGCATTTACCACCACAATTCAATAATAACCCAACAGATTCACACAGTTTCCAACAGATTCAAACAGTTTCCAACAGATTCACACAGTTTCCAACAGATTCACACAGTCAGTGATGATGAGACAGACAGGGACAGAAAAGGTTGAAGTTGTGTAACTATTGACACCTCAGGGAGGGGACGATGTTCTATGGTTGACTGCTAACCAAATCCCCCCGGGAAACAACACCACACACACACACACACACACACACACACACACACACACACACACACACACACACACAGACAGGCAGACAGACAGACAGACAGACAGACATGCAAATACACGCGTGCACACACAGGGTGGTGGGCTACGGACCACTGCTAACCAAATACACCTCACCTTACCTTAACCATGTTTGGCTAATAGAGGGTTGTGTTCATAAGGCACCAAATGAAAACAGATTGAAACAGGGAGTGAGGGACTACCTGATCTTATCCAATAACAAACCCTCATTTTTGTTTTCCGTTGCAAAAAGTTGCCAATTATTTTCTGTTGTGTGACCTAATGAACATGAGCCAGGTTTGCATGTCGTCCAGACAGAGAATAATAAGAGAGTGAGAAGAAGATCCATCACGCACACTGAGACAGAGGAGGGATTCAGCAGATGACAAGATAGCCCTCTCAAACACAGGTATGTTTTTTTTATGTTTGGATATATTATTTTATTGTTCATAACCTTGGCTATTACTATAAAATATAATGATGATAATCAGTGCTTAATTTGTAAATCCGGAGAGGGAGTTCTGAAGTACCGGAACGCGTGAGAGAAAAAAATACCTTTATAATAAAGCATTGCAGGCATATCATCGCATTTGCGTTGTGGCATAGAGCAGTAGAGTAGAGGCACTTACAGAAGTTGCACACATTGGGAACATTTTTAGTAGCCTAGGGTCCCGTGGAAAAATGTTATCTTTTGTAAACGCATTTCATGCAATTCTACGTCATTTTACATGACTGGAGACTTTAGTGTAATGTTATTTAATACCACAACAAAAATTGAAATGGCAGGCTACTTTGACAATGAGAATCTGAGATCAAT
>NW_028156629.1:0-2000 GCF_964263955.1 Coregonus lavaretus
CAAGAATGGCGTTTTTCCCTTTATTCAGATTACAACCACTCACTTTCAGTTATTTGAAAAGGAAATAATCTCCCAAATATCACTATTTGTAAAACAAGCCATAGAAAGTTGGTTGCAATTTAAATTTAATCCTCCAGAAACGACAGAACACATAATGCAACAAATATTGTGGTTAAACTAAAATATACTAATTGACAAAAAACTTTTTTTTTTTGACAAAATGTTTAAAAAAGGTATAATCTTCGTAAATGATATCATCGGTAGGACTGATGGAGTTATGTCGCACATGCAGCTAACAAAAACATATGGAAATGTCTGCTCTACCCAAAATTACAACCAAATAATTGCAGCCTTACCGCAAAAATGGAAGAGGAAAGTGGAAGGGGGAGAAAGTAAGGAACTTGTCTGTCGGCCTTGCATTAAAGAACATAATTGGTTAAGAAAAACTGTGATGAATAAAAAAAGTATATCAGTTTCATTTAAGTACCAAAGGATTGACAGCCGTCCCATATAGATTGCAAAATAGTTGGGAAGAGATTTTTGACGTACCGATCCCATGGCAAAGTGTTTATGAACTGATACGCAAAATGACACCGGATTCAAAACTTAGAATCTTTCAATTTAAATTATTATATAAAATTCTTGCTACCAATAGAATGTTATTTATATGGGGGATACAATCTTCCCAGCTCTGCAGATTTTGCTGCGAAGAGACAGAATCATTAGATCATTTGTTTTGGTACTGTCCATTTGTAGCTTGTTTTTGGACACAGGTCCAGGAATGGATAAAGGATTGCAATATTTACCTGGAGCTAACCTTGCAGATAGCATTACTGGGTAATCTGAAAAGTCATAGTCAATGGATCAATAACATAATAATACTTTTAGCAAAATGTTTATTTTCAATTCACAATCTGTAGAAACAATGACAATAGAAAGGTTCAGAACTTTTGTAAGACATCACAGTACGGTTGAAATATATATGGCAAATAGAAATTCTATACAGTGGGGAAAAAAAGTATTTAGTCAGCCACCAATTGTGCAAGTTCTCCCACTTAAAAAGATGAGAGAGTCCTGTAATTTTCATCATAGGTACACGTCAACTATGACAGACAAAATGAGAAAAAATAATCCAGAAAATCACATTGTAGGATTTTTAATGAATTTATTTGCAAATTATGGTGGAAAATAAGTATTTATATTTTATAAGCTGGAAATTGACTGTGTCCATGAAATGTAGATAGATAAATAGCTGGAAGTAGAGGCCTAAGTGTTGTTGTTTACTAGTTTACTCCAAGTAGGGAAAGGTGGGGGTTGGAAAGTAATAAATAAAGTAATAAATATATATATTTTTTTAAAGTATATGTATGTGTATGTATGTATGTATGTGTGTGTGTATGTGTGTATATGTGTATATATATATATATGTATATGTATGTGTATGTGGGGAGAACAAGTATTTGATACACTGCCGATTTTGCAGGTTTTCCTACTTACAAAGCAGGTCTGTCATTTTTATCATAGGTACACTTCAACTGTGAGAGACGGAATCTAAAACAAAAATCCAGAAAATCACATTGTATGATTTTTAAGTAAATAATTTGCAGTTTATTGCATGACATAAGTATCTGATCACCTACCAACCAGTAAGAATTCCGGCTCTCACAGACATGTTCGTTTTTCTTTAAGAAGCCCTCCTGTTCTCCACTCATTACCTGTATTAACTGCACCTGTTTGAACTCGTTACCTGTATAAAAGACACCTGTCCACACTCAATCAAACAGACTCCAACCTCTCCACAATGGCCAAGACCAGAGAGCTGTGTAAGGACATCAGGGATAAAATTGTAGACCTGCACAAGGCTGGGATGGGCTATAGGACAATAGGCAAGCAGCTTGGTGAGAAGGCAACAACTGTTGGTGCAATTACTAGAAAATGGAAGAAGTTCAAGATGACGGTCAATCACCCTCGGTCTGAGGCTTCATGCAAGATCTCACCTC
>NW_028156628.1:0-57500 GCF_964263955.1 Coregonus lavaretus
CCCCCCTCCCCCTTCCCCCCCTTCCTTCCCCCCCCCCTCTCTCTCTCTCTCTCTCTTCTCTCTCTCTCTCTCTCTCTCTCTCTCTCTCTCTCTCTCCACCCTGCCCCCCCTATCTGTCTATCTGTCTCTGTCGCTCCTTCCACCCTGCACACCTCTCTATCTGTCTCTGTCTCTCTCTCCACCCCGCCCCACATCTCTATCCTGTCTATCGTCTCTGTCTCTCTCTCTCTCCACCTTCCCTCTCTTCTGTTTTGTCTCTCTCTCTCTCCACCCCGCCCCCCCTCTCTATCTGTCTATCTGTCTCTGTCTCTGTCTCTCTCTCTCTCCACACTGCCCCCCCTATCTATCTGTCTATCTGTCTCTGCTGTGTCTCTCTCTCCACCCTGCCCCCTCTCTATCTGTCTCTGTCTCTCTCTCTCCACCCCACCCACCTCTCTCTATGTCTCTGTCTCTCTCTCCACCCCCCCCCCCTCTATCTGTCTATCTGTCTGTCTCTCTCTCCACCCCCTCACCCCTCTATTTGTCTATCTGTCTCTGTCTCTGTCTCTGTCTCTCTCTCTCTCTCCCCCCGCCCCCCCTCTATCTGTCTCTGTCTCTCTCTCTATCTCCACCCACCCCCTCTCTCTATCTGTCTATCTGTCTCTGTCTCTCTCTATCTCCACCTCACCACCCTCTCTCTATCTGTCTAACTTTCTCTGTTTCTCTCTCTCTCTCTCTCTCTCTCTCTCTCTCTCTCTCTCTCTCTCTCTCTCTCTCTCTCTCTCTCTCCACCCTGCCCCCCTTCTATCTGTCTATCTGTCTGTCTTTCTCTCTCTCCACCCCACCCCCTCTCTATCTGTCTCTGTCTCTCTCTCTATCTCACCCCACCCCCTCTCTCTATCTGTCTATCTGTCTCTGTCTTTCTCTCTCTCTCCACCCCGCCCCCCTCTCTATCTGTCTCTGTCTTTCTCTCTCTCTCCCACCCCACCCCCTCTCTATCTGTCTCTGTCTCTCTCTCTATCTCCACCCCACCCCCTCTCTCTATCTGTCTATCTGTCTCTGTCTCTCTCTATCTCCACCTCACCACCTCTCTCTATCTGTCTATCTTTCTCTGTATCTCTCTCTCTCTCTCTCTCTCTCTCTCTCTCTCTCTCTCTCTCTCTCTTCTCTCTCTCTCTCTCTCTCTCTCTCTCCACCCTGCCCCCCCTCTATCTGTCTATCTGTCTCTGTCTCTCTCTCCACCCCACCCACCTCTCTATATCTGTCTCTGTCTCTGTCTCTCTCTCCACCCCCCCTCTATCTGTCTCTGTCTCTGTCTCTCTCTCCACCCGCCCACCTCTCTCTCTCTATCTGTCTCTGTCTCTCTCTCTCTCCACACTGCCCCCCCCTCTATCTGTCTATCTGTCTCTTTCTCTGTCTCTCTCTCCACCCCGCCAACTCTCTCTATCTGTCTCTGTCTCTGTCTCTCTCTCCACCCTGCCCCCCTCTATCTGTCTATCTGTCTCTGTCTCTCTCTCTCTCCACCCCACCCCCTCTCTATCTGTCTCTGTCTCTCTCTCTATCTCAACCCCACCCCCTCTCTCTATCTGTCTATCTGTCTCTGTCTTTCTCTCTCTCTCCACCCCGCCCCCACTCTCTATCTGTCTCTGTCTTTCTCTCTCTCTCCACCCCACTCCCTCTCTATCTGTCCCTGTCTCTCTCTCTATCTCCACCCACCCCCCTCTCTCTATCTGTCTATCTGTCTCTGTCTCTCTCTATCTGTCTATCTTTCTCTGTATCTCTCTCTCTCTCTCTCTCTCTCTCTCTCTCTCTCTCTCTCTCTCTCTCTCTCTCTCTCTCTCTCTCTCTCTCTCTCTCTCTCTCCACCCTGCCCCCCCTCTATCTGTCTATCTGTCTCTGTCGCTCTCTCCACCCTGCCCCCCTCTCTATCTGTCTCTGTCTCTCTCTCCACCCCGCCCCACATCTCTACTGTCTATCTGTCTCTGTCTCTCTCTCTCTCCACCCTTCCCCTCTCTATCTGTCTCTCTGTCTCTCTCTCTCTCTCCACCCCGGCCCCCCCTCTCTATCTGTCTATCTGTCTCTGTCTCTGTCTCTCTCTCTCCACATTGCCCCCCCTATCTATCTGTCTATCTGTCTCTGTCTGTGTCTCTCTCTCCACCCTGCCCCCTCTCTATCTGTCTCTGTCTCTCTCTCTCCACCCCACCCACCTCTCTCTATCTGTCTCTGTCTCTCTCTCCACCCCCCCCCTCTATCTGTCTATCTGTCTGTCTCTCTCTCCACCCCGCCCCTCCCCCCTCTATTTGTCTATCTGTCTCTGTCTCTGTCTCTGTCTCTCTCTCTCTCTCCACCCCGCCCCCCCTCTATCTGTCTCTGTCTCTCTCTCTATCTCCACCTCACCACCCTCTCTCTATCTGTCTATCTTTCTCTGTTTCTCTCTCTCTCTCTCTCTCTCTCTCTCTCTCTCTCTCCACCCTGCCCCCCTCTCTATCTGTCTATCTGTCTGTCTTTCTCTCTCTCCCACCCCACCCCCTCTCTATCTGTCTCTGTCTCTCTCTCTATCTCAACCCCACCCCCTCTCTCTATCTGTCTATCTGTCTCTGTCTTTCTCTCTCTCTCCACCCCACCCCCTCTCTATCTGTCTCTGTCTTTCTCTCTCTCTCCACCCCACCCCCTCTCTATCTGTCCCTGTCTCTCTCTCTATCTCCACCCCACCCCCCTCTCTCTATCTGTCTATCTGTCTCTGTCTCTCTCTATCTGTCTATCTTTCTCTGTATCTCTCTCTCTCTCTCTCTCTCTCTCTCTCTCTCTCTCTCTCTCTCTCTCTCTCTCTCTCTCTCTCTCCACCCTGCCCCCCTCTATCTGTCTATCTGTCTCTGTCGCTCTCTCCACCCTGCCCCCCTCTCTATCTGTCTCTGTCTCTCTCTCCACCCCGCCCCCCATCTCTATCTGTCTATCTGTCTCTGTCTCTCTCTCTCTCCACCCTGCCCCCTCTCTATCTGTCTCTCTGTCTCTCTCTCTCTCTCCACCCCGCCCCCCTCTCTATCTGTCTATCTGTCTCTGTCTCTCTCTCTCTCCACACTGCCCCCCCCTCTATCTGTCTATCTGTCTCTGTCTCTGTCTCTCTCTCTCTCCACCCTGCCCCCCTCTATCTGTCTATCTGTCTCTGTCGCTCTCTCCACCCTGCCACCCTCTCTATCTGTCTCTGTCTCTCTCTCCACCCCGCCCCCATCTCTATCTGTCTATCTGTCTCTGTCTCTGTCTCTCTCTCTCTCCACCCTGCCCCCTCTCTATCTGTCTCTCTGTCTCTCTCTCTCTCTCCACCCCGCCCCCCCTCTCTATCTGTATATCTGTCTCTGTCTCTCTCTCTCTCCACACTGCCCCCCCCTCTATCTGTCTATCTGTCTCTGTCTCTGTCTCTCTCTCTCTCCACACTGCCCCCCCTCTATATGTCTATCTGTCTCTGTCTCTCTCTCCGCCCCCCTCTCTCTATGTATATCTGTCTCTTTCTCTCTCTCTCTCTCCACCCCGCCCCTCCCCCCTCTATTTGTCTATCTATCTCTGTCTCTGTCTCTGTCTCTCTCTCTATCTCCACCCCACCCCCTCTCTCTATCTGTCTATCTTTCTCTGTATCTCTCTCTCTCTCTCTCTCTCTCTCTCCACCCTGCCCCCCCTCTATCTGTCTCTGTCTCTCTCTCTATCTCCACCCGCCCCCCATCTCTATCTGTCTATCTGTCTGTCTCTCTCTCTCTCCACCCTGCCCCCTCTCTATCTGTCTATCTGTCTCTGTCTCTCTCTCTCTCTCTCCACCCCGCCCCCCCCTCTCTATCTGTCTATCTGTCTCTGTCTCTGTCTCTCTCTCCACCCTGCCCCCTCTCTATCTGTCTATCTGTCTCTGTCTCTCTCTCCACCCCACCCCCACCCCCCTCTCTATCTGTCTATCTGTCTCTCTGTCTCTCTCTCTCTCTCCACTCCGCCCCCCCCTCTCTATCTGTCTATCTGTCTCTGTCTCTCTCTCCGCCCCCCTCTCTCTATGTATATATTTTTCTCTCTCCACCCTCCCCCTCCCCCCTCTATTTGTCTATCTGTCTCTGTCTCTGTCTCTCTCTCTCTCTTCACCCCACCCCCCCTCTATCTGTCTATCTGTCTCTGTCTCTCTCTCTCTCTTCACCCTGCACCCCCTCTCTATCTGTCTATCTGTCTCTGTCTCTCTCCACCCTGCCCCCCCTCTCTATCTGTCTATCTGTTTCTGTCTCTCTCTCTCTGCCCCCCTCTCTCTATGTCTATCTGTCTCTGTCTCTCTCTCTCTTCACCCTGCACCCCCTCTCTATCTGTCTATCTGTCTCTGTCTCTCTCTCCACCCCCCCTATCTGTCTCTCTGTCTATGTCTCTCTCTCTCCACCCCGCCCACCTCTCTCTATCTGTGTCTCTGTCTCTCTCTCTCTCTCCACCCCACCCCTTGTCTCTATCTGTGTCTCTCTCTCTCTCTCTCTCTCTCCACCCTGCCACCCCCTCTATCTGTCTCTGTCTCTGTCTCTCTCCACCCCGCCTCCTCTCTATCTGTCTCTGTCTCTCTCTCTCTTCACCCCGCCCCCCTCTCTCTATCTGTCTATCTGTCTATCTGTCTCTGTCTCTCTCTCTCTCCACCCTGCCCCCTCTCTCTATGTCTCTGTCTCTCTCTCCACCCTGCCCCCTCTCTCTATGTCTCTCTATCATCTCTGTGCAGCAGGTACCCGGCAACAACCCAGCAACCTCTAATTCACTCTTATTGGAGTGTGCTGAGATTGCATTGGGTCTTTACCACAGAGACGAAAGAGAAGTGCAGTGACTGAGTGAAGTGTTTGTCTGAGGACATGGTGATACAGTGGATCGTATGCCTGCCGCCCTCCCTGCATCGTCAATGGGGAGATGGAAACATGTACTTACTGACTGTCATGTGAATTTCTATCTCTAATTCAACCTAAGCTTGAATCATTACCAGAGGTTGTAAGGCTCTGGTTTTAATCATCAATGATTCAAGGTCCACAACCCACAAGTATTATCTGTATATTTATTCATGGAGAGCTCTGACGCCAAAAACACATACACTCCGTTTTATACCTCCTGAACTTGACTCCACCCACCTTTAGGTGGCTTTTCTAAACAGTTTCCGCCTTCCCCTTCACCCTTGAATGTTTAGTACCGCCCCCTCTGTTAGTGGGTTGACACTACATGATAATTCTAACATTTATACTGTATTTGGGGTGAAATCCTTTAGTCATTATTCTTAAAATACAAATTAATCTAACAATCCACCCCTTTGACTAAATATTCCCACATTCAGGATAAATGTATTTAACAAGCATGATTCATCTCAGAGATCACATCAGAACTAATAAACATTTCATCCAATTGCGGTCTTTCAGGGTCCAAATCCTCGTCATCCACCAAGCCTGGAGGATCGTTTTTCACATTCCCCTGGTCAGAGTCCGGAGTCAGTCCATCTCTCATCATTGTTTAGATACTGCATTTCACCAACGCCTGACTCACCAATCCTCGGACACAGGGAACAAGACAACAACCACATAATACAAGAATACCCATACAAACACTGACCGCTCCTAAGATGGTGGTTGCTAGGGTTTTCCATTTACCAAATATTTCATCAAACCACCCTATCCACAATGTACTAACTTCTGAGTTCAGTTCATCCTTCACTTAGTGCAGTTAATTCTGTAAGAGCTAGTCTGGTCAATAAATCGTTGTTGGTTGTAATAGATATAATTTATCCAATCCATATTTTTGTTTATTGTCACCCACCAGAAAAATGTTGTAGTAAAACTCTCCCATATTTGATTCATAGCTTTGTATTCGTCTGGAACACCCCTGGGGATGCCTATACCATCTATCCAAATTGGGCTATTTCCTTCCTGACTTATATTTCTTTTTCTCCTAATTATTCTTCCTGTCACTGGTCTTTGATGACCAATTCTTACAGGTTGGACCAACAATACTGGTGCACAAGTACCCACCCATCCCTCTGGTAATGTCTGTCGAATACTCCCTTTGTTAGTGCATGCCCACCACACATCAGTCAGAGGGATGGTTAGGCTCCTAATTTTTTTCCTCCCTTCCTTATCTAAATCAGTCACATTAATTATCTCCTTACAGCCATCAAAATCACCCAAGTTACGGGTGCCATTTCTATGTCTGTAACACTGGTATTCGCCAGGAGTTAAAGTGAATCTAGGTGGGCTGGCCGAGTATGTCAATTTTGCCAGCCCAATCCCTGTGCAATTTGGCTCTTTTTGATTGGACCCCAGGTCTAATACACAGGGAAACATTGCCTTTGGCATTGGGTTGGTCAACATTGTCGGTCGCCCAATGGAGCATGCATAACAATTGGTCTCTCCCAAGGCCCTAGCGGTGTACTTCATCCACTTTAACCAGATTCTCATCAGGGACCCCCTCCACTTCCCCTTGGTTCCATTCTTGGAGGAGAAAATCTTTCATAGTGGACGGGTTAGTCGAATTGACTCCGTCATCCCTTGACTGATTTACTCGGTCTATTGCCATTAATGGATTAATGACAGTACCTGCTCCCTCTATATCTTTTGACTCCATCAAATGTAATCTTAGACAAGTATCCCATCCGTATTCGTCCGCGCAAGCCCAGTAAGTTCTTTTCATGTCCTCTTTAGTGACTTTTACTATCGTTACTACCATCTCCGTGGCGATGTCGTTATACCTTCTTATCCTCCATCTGGACATCCAGCCCCCCCCCCCGTCTCATATCTCCGTCCCCCAGTATGTCTAAATACCTGAGCCCAGGAACAATCCGCCGAGGGAGCTGAACATAAATACAATGGGATTTTATAATCCCACGTTGCTTGCTTATCTGCCCTGATAAGATCCCTGATCCTAATTTTGAATCTTACTCCCCACCCTTCTCTGACCCCTATTTTGTAGATCACTCGTCCTTGACGGTCAGTATGTCGGGTTGCTTCCCTTTTATTTTTTAATAATGGTAAGGCCATAGCGTAATTGGTGCGAGGTGGTGGTGGATCTTGACATACCAAGACTATTGCCGAGACTATGATGCAGCTCAGGGTCACCCATATTCCCAAAAACCGCCAACCCTCTCCTGTCTTGAGTCCTTCTGCTCGGTACCACCCCATACTCACACCCTAGGAACACACTACAGTGATGATAGGTCTGGGTAGGAGATCTTCGTTGACAGAGGTGACCCCCGGACCCTGTGGCCCAGTTCTGCTCGCCAACTCTGCGTGTGCTAAGTGGTGCTTGTATGTGGTCTTACCTTCTTGCAGTGGGTAACATGGACCCAGGTTCCTCTCTCTGCTATTCTAATGGCCAAGGCGGTGACCAACATAACCTGATAGGGCCCTTCCCAACAGGCCTGCTTCCAGTTTTCCTTCTAGTGACTGGATGCTCACCAGTCACCTGGTTAGATAGTGGGTCACCTTCTCCTTTAGTTCACCTGTGGGGCACAAAACCTCTGACATACGGGTGTGGTTAATAAACTATCTTCACACATGTTCAGATTAATCTAACAATTTCTGACTGCATTCTCTTTTTAGACTGTATCTAAAAAAATGTTTTTTTTTAAAAGTATTTTGTCCTCTCCTTCGTATATTATTTAATCCTACAATTAGCCTCTTCCCCCCTCTTGACACATAGTTCTGCTCATGTGTCAATATTTACCACCTACCTAAACATTCCCTTAGGTAATTTATCAACCAATTGCCATGCCTTTCATTTTTGAGATTGTCTTTTGCTTCTTTATTGCTCCTCCCACTTCCTTTGTCTTTATGGTGGCTAAATTCGACTTTCATTCAGTTCAGAATCAATTAGTAATCCAATCAATCAATCTCTTATCTTGTAAAAACACTTATGTTTAGTTCAACCTCTGTTCTACCCCGGCTCTCCCGGGCTTGACCTGAAGACTGATTGTTGGACATGACAAGTCCATATTTAGGTCACCTAAGTCTTCTGCCTAGCAACAAATAATAAAAATCTCTATGTTCGTGATTAATCCAGTTATCTATAATAGCCCACAAAAAAAAAACCATCATCTTTAAATCACGACCAATGTCATATCCCTCTTTACTCTCTACCATTTGGGTAACATCCCTGATATATGTATGCCTCCCTAGAGTTCCAAATGATTTTACCATGGGCCGCCATTGCCTTCCCATAGATAAGATCACTTAATTTACCTGTATGCAGTACATAATGGAGTACCCAAGCTTTACAGCAGTCTATCCTTACCAAAAAGCTCATCATTCTTCATCTATTTTTTTTCTCTAGTCCCTATCTACCTGATCCTATTGCTAAATCAATGATCTAGGCAATAGTTGTCTCGCCTTAGATTGTACATTCCTCTGATTACTGCAGCTTATTCCATTAATTTAGGTTCAAATATCCCCCAACAAACCGTTCCATCCTACAGCATAGTAAACACCACCCATGAACTGCTGAAAATCCCCTAAATTCAACATAACAACCCTTTATAAACATCATGCTGGGTGTGTTGTTTTTTTATTTGAAAATACCCAATTGAAAAACAACAATCAAAGATAGCCAGCCTCAACTTAATTTTGTAGCTCCCTTTTATGACCTAACTTCACTACTGCTTCCCGTTAGCAACATTCTAATGAGATAAGCTAATCTCTTTCTCCTGGTTATACATTTTGTTAACCTTCAATTACCATCAGTAATCTAAAGATGGTAGTACACACAAAACATGATACGGATATCCCCAGTCCTAACCCATGAATAATGTTTGCATCAATCTAATTCCTTATAACTAATCCATAAAATCACTCAAAATTCCTCGAGTATACAATGATTATTTAATTGATTACTCTAAATCTGCTACATGTGATCTCATTTCAAATGATCCATTATCAATTATTTGATCCACCCCCTAAGAAAATCTCTCTCCCCTTCTATTCTGGAGTTCTACCTCTACCAGCTATTTCCCCTAGTGGCCATTAAATACTCAGCTCCCATATGTTATTTTTCTTACTCTATCCTGTCTACTATTCCGCTCATGATGGATTGCATCTCTCTTGACCTCGGCTAACGAAGTAGTTCCCCATCCCACTAAAGTCCTCTTAATATTCCTGCTTATTTCTGGTCTCATTCCACTAAGGAATGCTATTTTTTTAGCTGCTGATGGTACGGAGTATCATTTCCCTGTCCCTGGGGAGGCTCAGGTATACCACTTGGCCACTGTCTTCCTGTTTACATTCATGTACTTTGGAGAAGTCAGCATGTCGATGGTAATGTTCCCTTAAATTATTACACAACTCAGTTATTTTCCCAACATATTGCCCATCATTTGCCCATGGTAGGACTGCTCCATTGGCATCCCCTGAAACCCACTGCCCCCGAACAGCTGCCCAATCTTTCCCAACTAGGGTTCTGACTGCTCTCTCAATTTCCCCTGTGTTTAGCTTAAAGCTTGCTGCTAGACTCTCCAAATCCCTCCTGAACCCCTCTATTCCTGTCTTAGGGTGCACTACACCCTCTATAGCTCCCACTACATCTCGCTGTGTCCACGCCCTATATACATCCAGTGTCTCTGGTGCATGCTCCTCCCCAGCCCTTGGGTTAGCCAAGGCTATCAAAGGGTACTGGTCATCCCCTTAAACTGTGTATTTCCTCTCTACTCTCCCTGAGTTCTGTAATTTCCTTCTGTAAAACTGCTCGTTGTCTCATCTTCTCCTGCTTGTTTTTCAACCCTAAACAGTTGCCTTCTCTCCATTTATTTTATTCTCTCCTCCTTAAACTGTGTACTTATAACCAATGTTTTTTCAATTCATCATCCTAATAGTAAAAACGATATCCCATTGTTCACATAACGAAACCAAATTATTTTTTAGAATCCACCATTTATTTTCATCCACCACTGGTGTTACTCAACCTATACAATAAAGTAATAACCATTTGAATTCATCAAAGCACTTCCTCTCAGTAAAGTCTACCAACCTCCACTTTTTCCCGCCAACCAGAGCCACAAATCATTCTCCTTGTCCTCAACTCAACCCTCACAGCTCTATCGCTACTTCAGTTCGCCATCCAATTTCTTCAACTGTTCTCTCTGATTCGGCCCTAATCAATAAAACAAACACTTGATATCGTTGATAAGCATACATTTAAGGATGATATTCCATAATGTCATTCGTACTTGTAACATATTTTCATAGACCTATCTAGAATACTACTAAAGCTATCTTATGCAACTTTTAATACACGTAAAAACTCTCTCTCTCTCCACCCATTCCCTATTGAATAAGTGCGTCTTCCTAGTTACCCCATAACCACGCCTCAAATCTTTTATTCAGCATTTAACCAACCAAATACTAAGTAGTATCCGGTTATCATTCATACCCGCCGTTGAATTCCCTCCTACACACATATTTCACCTTATGCCATTCAAATGCCCAACACAACATAATAGTTCAATGCAACCCTCTATTGGTTCTGCAAGTCGCTCCGGACCAGAGCGTCTGCCAAATGACCAAAAATGCAAATGTAAATATTCTCTACTTTCTCACTCATGACGTACGTCTACGTTTGAGTGCGAAAGTTCATACATATGCATCGTTGGAATTTTATAGGTACCTCTCAAATAATCGCTTTGTGTTGTTTTTAGCCAATTCTTAATTGACACCAATCATTTTTTCAAACATTTTACCCGTTGAACCAAAAAATTGACTGTCCTATTCCTTTTCTTTACCCCTGCAGTCACGATGGTTAAATATTCCTTTGTTACCGTTAAAGCACTTTCGCGCTTAAAAAAAACACTCGCTGTCTCTAGCCCCTCCTTTCGCTGTTTTTTCAAATCCGTTTCACATGCATCTGCCTAATCATATAACTTCTAACTTTTTTACTTCGAGATGCCCAATAAATTCATACCTCTTCTCCTAAATAGATCCATAAAACATATTTCTTCGATCTCTTCCTAACATATATCTTTCATCCCCCGTTAATTCTCGGACCTCTTTAGAAGATTTATTTCCCATGGTGGAAAAATAAGAAATCCCCCCCCCCTTTTTGTAATAATTCAATCCCAAATAATTTTCGTAGGAGCTAATATTTTAGTGCACCTCTTGAGCCAATGTATGATCTGCTTTTGTAATTAACCATTTAAAATTATTTAACCCCTAACCCAGAGTTTTTATTTAAAACTCCGGTTTCATGAAAAGAGTCAGTTAACCATTTTTTCTCACGCGACTTATTTTTAGCTCCTTCCTTGAAACAATTATCACGTATTCCGATGGATTAAGTCTCACACATATACGACCTTATACAATCGTTTGCTAAACTTATTTGCAAAGTTCTAGCAAATCCCCAGTCGTATACGCTACTCCCGACTCATCCATCTCACACGATGATAGTTATCTCCCTGTTTATACTGTTACACTGCATCCCGTACAATGACAATATTAACTAGTTTACATTGGTGATGGCCATTCACCCCATGTCATTTCGGACTAGTTTATTTTTGTAATAGCTATTTACTTAGGGTCATTTTCGGACCCTCCCCAGTCGTAATAATTATTACCTCCTTTGAGATTTTGGTAACTATTGTCTGCCCTTTACAAGAATTCCTATTCTTATACAAGTTCAAATCATTTCACCAAAATCCATGAATAAAAATGACTGACCTTTTCCTTGCAGTTTGGATTTAAATGCTTTTTCAAACTCGTTAACGTCTTTATCGTTCATAAGAGTAATCACCGGCCTGTTTATAACCTTAACGTCGAAGGCCAGGACTATTCTCCACGGATGCAATCACCCGGCCGTGCACGGATTCGGTGTCCTTAGAACGATAAAGACGTATTTAAGCTCCGCTCAAAGGACCAATCTGTCATGTGAATTTCTATCTCTAATTCAACCTAAGCTTGAATCATTACCAGAGGTTGTAAGGCTCTGGTTTTAATCATCAATGATTCAAGGTCCACAACCCACAAGTATTATCTGTATATTTATTCATGGAGAGCTCTGACGCCAAAAACACATACACTCCGTTTTATACCTCCTGAACTTGACGGAACAGTTTCCGCCTTCCCCTTCACCCTTGAATGTTTAGTACCGCCCCCTCTGTTAGTGGGTTGACACTACATGATAATTCTAACATTTATACTGTATTTGGGGTGAAATCCTTTAGTCATTATTCTTAAAATACAAATTAATCTAACACTGACCCCAGGTCATTTACTGTGGGATGGTACAGGTGATAGCGGCATGTTTGGTTTGAGTTGGAGTTGAGTTTATACATTTATGTATGTCTACTGCAGCAGCATACTAAGCAGTAAAAACACTTTACAGTAAGACAACGGATATTATCATAGGTAGATGTACAACTGTAGGAGTTCGTTTTAAGCTTGGTTCTGCACTATAATGCACTTTCAATAGAAATTCTCCTTTGAGCATGCTATTTAGTCCAGTAGCTTTAATCTTTGTCCAGGAAACTGACCTAATATGTTTAGGTGAGTCATTTTTCAGGTTGTGGTTGACCAGGTTGTCATGGGGACTGTTGTTGTTATATTTCCCCCGACCCTCGCTGTTTAATGTAGTCATCCTAAAACTTGTAACTGTGAGAGATATTTGTAGTTCAGTGCATTTTCTCCAGTGTGGCATTAAAGTTTAAGACCCAGCTGTGTTGCTGGGTATAGGCAATGGCTTATCTTGCTTATAGAGGTGCACTTGAACAGGCAGACCCCATGATCCTTGTCTCTGGAAAAGCTATTACAAGGATCAGTAACTCCCACGGTGATGGAGGATGGTATATGCGTGTGTGTGTACTTTTCTGTACGTGTAGCGAAGGATGTGTGCATGTCTCAATAGAACATATGTGTCCTCAAATTCCAGCTTAAATTGTAACGTTACAATCCCAACACTGTTATATAAATTCTTGTTAAGCAGTTCTAGTCTCCTAGTATATTCCTAACAGATATACTGTATATTAATCTAATAAGAGGGTGACAGAGGACTTTGCAGAAATCTGTTTTGTATGGACACTGTCCTGCTAAGCCGCAATGCTTAGTCCTGACTGGAGACCCACAGTAGGATAGATCGGTAGAATCTATGCCCAGGTCAGATTAAGAGCTGCAGAGACAAAGATGGAATGGAAGAGAGCGGCTATTTTAAGAGTATAGTCTGTAATGAATCATAAGCCAGCAGCTAGCATTAAGAAGAAGAAAAGTATGATAGCTCCCTCTGTGTCTCTCTATAGCTCTTTCTATCCCTGTCCCTCTCTTTCGCTCTCTCTCTCTCTCTCTCTCTCTCTCTCTCTCTCTCTCTCTCTCTCTCTCTCTCTCTCTCTCTCTCTCTCTCTCTCTCTCTCTCTCTCTCTCTCTCTCTCTCTCTCTCTCTCTCTCTCTCTCTCTCTCTCTCTCTCTCTCTCTCTCTCTCTCTCTCTCGCTCTCTCTCGCTCTCCTTCTCACACACACACACATTTACAAGCAAGCACCCGAGGGAACAACCAATTTTCACATTGGAGGAACCTGTAAGAAATGTTATTGGATGCAACCAGACTGTAATCTCTGTTACATGAGTTCATACAGGGATGTGCGCACCTGTGAGTGTGTGAGTGTGTGAGTGTGTGAGTGTGTGTGTTTGATCTATTATTAATGCTTGTCTTAATGCACTGTCAGCAGTCTCAGTAGTCTTAGGACACAGATGGCGAGCACCACAATCCCATTTGGGTGTGATAAGTCGTAACTAATTGTGTGAGAATTGAATCAATGCCCCAATCATCGAAACCAGACCTGCCTTAGTCTCTCTCTGTACTGTACAGTAGCATAGAGCACTACTACTCCAGACAATTAATCATTGGGAGAGTACAAATTAGTAAGCTGCATTATTTATCTCTTAGCAGAGTTTTTCATGATCTTCTAGTCAAAGGACACTCAATAGAGGTTACAGTTCTGTTTCTGTGTAGTGGGTGATTTTGGACGGAGTCAGGCGCAGGAGGGTAAATCACAGAATATATGGTTTATTCAGGAACACAGCGGTACGCAGCAATGCGTAAAACACTCCAGTGTGGTAAATACAATAACTAATCACACACAAAGACAGGGGGGCAGAGGGAACACTTATACAGGTACTAATGAGGGGATATGAACCAGGTGTGTGTAATAAACAAGACAAAATCAAATCACATCAAATGTTATTTGCCACATGCGCCGAATACAACAGGTGTAGACATTACAGTGAAATGCTTACTTACAAGCCCTTAACCAACGATGCAGTTTTTTATAGAAAAAAGAAAAGGAAAAAAAAGTGTTAAGTAAAAAATATACAAGCAAATAACTAAAGAGCAGCAGTAAAATAAAATAACAGTAGGGAGGCTATGTACAGGGGGGTACCAGTACAGAGTCAATGTGCAGGGGCACCGGCTAGTCAAAGTAATTGAGGTAATATGTATGTGGGTAGAGTTAAAGTGACTGTGCATAAATAATAAACAGAGTAGCAGCAAAACAAATGGAATGATGAGATGAGGAGCGGCAGTGGCTAGAAGGCCGGTGACGACGAACGCCGAAGCCTGCCCGAACAAAGAGAGGCAGCTTCGGAGGAAGTCGTGACAGTACCACCCTCCTGACGCACAGCTCCAGCAGCGCACCGACAACGGCCTTGGGGACGGCCAGGAGGACGCAGATCAGGGCGAGCCGGGTGGCGACGGTGGAAATCCTGCAACAGGGAGGGATCGAGGATATCCCTCACCGGGACCCAGCACCGCTCCTGCGGACCGTAGACCTCCCACTCCACGAGGTACTGAAGGGCCCCCACTCGACACCTCGAATCCAGGATGGAACGGACGGAGTACGCCGGGGCCCCATCGATGTTCACCGGGAGTAGATCAGCTTCAATGTTGCAGATAGATTATAACTTCCATCAATGTAATTGTCTGCATCACTTCCAATCCCCCATATGTTTTTTTTCTCGCAAATATATATATATATATATATACAGTGAGGGAAAAAAGTATTTGATCCCCTGCTGATTTTGTACGTTTGCCCACTGACAAAGACATAATCAGTCTATAATTTTAATGGTAGGTTTATTTGAACAGTGAGAGACAGAACAACAACAACAAAAATCCAGAAAAACGCATGTCAAAAATGTTATAAATTGATTAGCATTTTAATGAGGGAAATAAGTATTTGACCCCCTCTCAATCAGAAAGATTTCTGGCTCCCAGGTGTCTTTTATACAGGTAACGAGCTGAGATTAGGAACACACTCTTAAAGGGAGTGCTCCTAATCTCAGTTTGTTACCTGTATAAAAGACACCTGTCCACAGAAGCAATCAATCAATCAGATTCCAAACTCTCCACCATGGCCAAGACCAAAGAGCTCTCCAAGGATGTCAGGGAAAATATTGTAGACCTACACAAGGCTGGAATGGGCTACAAGACCATCGCCAAGCAGCTTGGTGAGAAGGTGACAACAGTTGGTGTGATTATTCGCAAATGGAAGAAACACAAAAGTACTGTCAATCTCCCTCGGCCTGGGGCTCCATGCAAGAGCTCACCTAGTGGAGCTGCAATGATCATGAGAACGGTGAGGAATCAGCCCAGAACTACACGGGAGGATCTTGTCAATGATCTCAAGGCAGCTGGGACCATAGTCACCAAGAAAACAACTGGTAACACACTACGCAGTGAAGGACTGAAATCCTACAGCGCCCGCAAGGTCCCCCTGCTCAAGAAAGCACATATACAGGCCCGTCTGAAGTTTGCCAATGAACATCTGAATGATTCAGAGGAGAACTGGGTGAAAGTGTTGTGGTCAGATGAGACCAAAATCAAGCTCTTTGGCATCAACTCAACTCGCCGTGTTTGGAGGAAGAGGAATGCTGCCTATGACCCCAAGAACACCATCCCCATCGTCAAACATGGAGGTGGAAACATTATGCTTTGGGGGTGTTTTTCTGCTAAGGGGACAGGACAACTTCACCGCATCAAAGGGACGATGGACGGGGCCATGTACCGTCAAATCTTGGGTGAGAACCTCCTTCTCTCAGCCAGGGCATTGAAAATGGGTCGTGGAGGGCTATTCCAGCATGACAATGACCCAAAACACACGGCCAAGGCAACAATTTTTGCTAACTTTCTTTAAAAATGTATTGGAGTGAGATCATTTATTTCATTTGGGATATATATTCCGAGGATATCCACATCACCATCAGACCATTTTATTGGCAAACTACATGGTAATGTAAATATTTTTTAGTGATCCAATACGTAATATAGTACATTTATCATAATTTGGTTGTAATCCAGAGAGGTTAGAAAATGTATCTAGATCCTCTATGAGGCTGTGGAGGGATTCAAGTTGTGGATTTAAAATGAAAATATGAATCTCTCAATCAGAAAGATTTCTGGCTCCCAGGTGTCTTTTATACAGGTAACAAGCTGAGATTAGGAGAACATTCTTAAAGGGAGTGCTCCTAATCTCAGTTTGTTACCTGTACAAAAGACACCTGTCCACAGAAGCAATCAATCAATCAGATTCCAAACTCTCCACCATGGCCAAGACCAAAGAGCTCTCCAAGGATGTCAGGGACAAGATTGTAGACCTACACAAGGCTGGAATGGGCTACAAGACCATCGCCAAGCAGCTTGGTGAGAAGGTGACAACAGTTGGTGCGAATATTAAACACAAAATTGTCAGCTTCCTGCTTCTCCTGTTTGTCTCCTGGCCTCTAGAGGTCAGCTGTGTTCCCCTCTGCCTTTGTTCTTCCTCATGTGTCCTCATTAGTTTGATCCAGGTCACCTGTGCCTTGTTTTCCCTTTAGTATTTTAGCTGTGTGTTTTCCCCTTGTTTCTCACTTGGTTATTGCGTCCTGACTATGTGTCTCCTGCTTTGTCCCACCGTGTCAGTCCTAGTAAGTTGTTCGAAGTTATCTTTAGTTTGTTTTTCTCCCCTCGTGGAGTTGTTTTGTTTTGCCTCCTGTTTTGGAACATTAAATCTACTTGCCTGGAGTATTGCCTTGGGTGTTTCATTTGGGTCCTACAACATCTCCTCTGTGGCTAAGGGGTAGTACCCCCAGCTCTACACATCTGAGACCGGAGTTCTAGCCCGGCTTGTGACAGAATAACCAAGGCCAATCATGGACCCAGAAACACTCAGTTCCCAGGACCTGTTGGCGGTGATCACTCGACATGAGGCTTCTTTCCAGCGCCATGAAGCCGTTCTCAGCCGACAAGAGGAGCTGATGGCTAGTCATTCTCAACTCTTGGCCGAAATGATGAGTGCCCTTCGCCAGCTCTTTGAACGCCTCCCTGGTCCTCTCCCTTCCCCCAGGTCACCCCCCAGTGACGACAGGCCTTCTCGGTTGGCGGAGCCCCGACTACCACCTCCCAAGCCCTTTTCTGGGGATCCAAGCTCTTGCCAGGGTTTCCTCACCCAATGCTCCCTCACCTTCGAGCTCCAACCCTCAAGTTTTCCCACAGACCGTTCCAAGATTGCCTACATCATTACCCTTCTTTCAGAAAAGGCGCTCGCCTGGGCTTCTGCGGTGTGGCAGTCCCAGGAGGCCTGTTGTGACTCCCACGCTGCATTTGTAGAAGAGTTCAAGCGGGTGTTCGATCATCCTGTCAGTGGGCGGGAGGCTTCCAAGCGCCTACTGTCTCTCCGTCAGGGCCCCCGAAGCACGGCAGATTTTGCCATTGATTTCCGGACCATAGCAGCAAGGAGCGGATGGAATGATGAAGCGCTGAGGGTCTGCTTTCAGGGAGGGTTATCTGAGCCCCTTCAAGATGAGTTAGCCACCCGAGAACCAGCTGGAGATCTCGAGTCCCTCATAGCCTTGGCCATCCGCCTGGACAATCGTCTAAGAGAGCGGAGAACGGCTCGCCGTCAGGTGTCTCAGTCCCAAGTTCCTCTGAGCAGCTCTGTTTCTCCTGTTTGGACTCCGTCATTCAGAGCTGCCCCGGCTCCTGAACTGCCCCAGGATTCCCCGGAGAGCATGCAGTTAGGCCGTTCCAGGCTTTCTCCCAACGAAAGGGAACGTCGCATGAGGGAGCGTCGGTGCCTCTACTGCGGGGTTGCCGGCCACTTCCGCTCCACTTGCCCCGAGCTTTCGGGAAACGCCTGTCCCCGCCCAGCTACAGGAGGGTTGTGATGGGGAAAATTAGAGCTCCTCCTACTAACGCGGTCCTAGCTATTCCAGCCACTCTGTCCTGGGAGGGCCACCAGCATCGGGTCCAGGCTATGATCGATTCCGGTGCCGCAGGTGATTTTATGGATGTAACCTTGGCTAAGGAACTTAAGATCCCTACCCAACTACTTCCTCAACCCCAGGCAGTTACTGCCTTAGATGGCAGACCTCTGGAACCAGGAAAGGTTACTGAGGCGACTCAGTCCCTGCGACTTACCATCTCTCAACACCAGCAGGAGGAGACCTTCTATCTCATTGACTCTCCCGAGTATCCTATTATCCTGGGTCACCCTTGGCTATGCAGACATAATCCCCAGATCGACTGGCCTACTGGCACCATTCTAAGCTGGGGTCCCACTTGCCAACTCACCTGCATGCTTCAGAGTCCCTCAGCCCCTAGTACCCAGTTTCAAGAGTCTGTTGACGTCTCCCGAGTCCCCAGTGTTTACCATCGGTTCAAGGCAGTGTTCAGCAAGGCCCGGGCTACTGCCTTACCGCCTCATCGCACGTATGACTGTGCCATTGATCTACTCCCTGGGTGCTGCCCTCCTAGAGGTCGGATCTTTTCCTTGTCCTCCCCCGAGCACGCAGCTATGGACACCTACATTAAGGAGTCCTTGGCAGCCGGCCTCATCTATGCCTCTACTTCCCCGGCTGGGGCGGGCTTCTTTTTTGTTGAAAAGAAAGACGGGGGTCTTAGGCCTTGTATTGATTACCGGGGACTCAACAAGATCACGGTTCGGAATCGATACCCCCTTCCTCTCATGGCCACTGCTTTTGAGCTGCTTCAAGGGGCTTCCATTTTTACTAAGCTGGATCTCCGCAATGCTTACCATCTCGTGCGGATCCGGCCAGGAGACGAATGGAAGACGGCGTTCAACACGCCCACGGGGCACTATGAATATCGGGTGATGCCGTTCGGGCTCACCAATGCCCCCGCAGTATTCCAAGCCCTGATTAATGATGTTCTCCGGGATATGCTTAATCTGTTCGTCTTCGTGTACCTGGACGATATCCTCATCTTCTCGAGGTCACTGAAGGAGCATGAGGGGCATGTTAGCCGGGTTCTCCAGAGGCTCCTTGACAATCACCTCTACGTTAAGCCTGAGAAGTGTGAATTTCATGTTTCTCAGACTCAGTTTCTCGGGTTTATTGTCACTCCCGGGCACCTAGAGATGGATCCCAAGAAGGTCAAGGCGGTCCACGATTGGCCCACACCTGCCACGGTCAAGGAGGTTCAACGGTTCATTGGCTTTTCTAACTTCTATCGGAAGTTCATCAAGAATTTCAGCTCGGTGGTAGCCCCCTTGACGACGCTTACCAAGGGAGGAGGGACCAAGATTCACTGGGGTCCGGAAGCAGCAGGGGCCTTCGAGGATCTCAAGCGCCGCTTCACTTCTGCTCCGATTCTGGTGACCCCTGACCCAGAAAGACCTTTCGTGGTGGAGGTGGACGCCTCAGAAGTGGGGGTAGGAGCCGTCCTGTCACAGAGGGGTGCGGATGGGAGATTACACCCTTGTGCCTTCATGTCTCGCCGCCTGTCTGAGGCCGAGCGCAACTACCACGTGGGGGATCTAGAGTTGCTTGCGGTAAAACTGGCCTTGGAGGAGTGGCGCCATTGGCTTGAGGGGGCTCAGCACCCTTTCCAGGTTCTCACAGACCACAAGAACCTGGAATATCTCCAACAGGCTAAGCGGATGAACCCTCGGCAAGCACGATGGTCTCTTTTCTTTAATCGATTCCAGTTCCTCCTGACTTACCGACCTGGCACCAAGAACGTCAAGCCGGATGCTCTGTCTCGAGTCTACTCTCCCGAGGTACAAGAGAAGCCCTTGGCATCGATTATTCCGAGGTCTAGGATCGTCGCACCTCTTCAGTGGGAACTAGAAAGAGGGGTACGAGAAGCTCTTGTCCAGGAGCCCGATCCAGGCGGTGGTCCTGCCGGTCGCCTGTACGTTCCTCTCTCTGTTCGGGCCCGCGTCTTGCAGTGGGGTCATGAGTCGCCCTTGACATGCCATCCAGGCAGTGCTCGCACACTGGAGTTCCTCCGACGGCGGTTTTGGTGGCCGTCCATCAAGAAGGACGTGCAGGTCTATGTTGAGGCCTGCCCTGTGTGCAACCAGGGAAAGTCGACACGCCAGCGACCCCAGGGACTGCTCCATCCCTTACCTGTTCCTCGAAGGCCATGGTCACACCTTTCTCTGGACTTTGTTACGGGACTTCCTCTATCCCAGGGCAACACCGTCATCCTAGTGGTGGTAGACCGGTTCTCTAAGGCTGCCCGGTTTATCCCCCTGCCCAAGCTGCCCTCGGCTAAGGAGACTGCTGAGCTCCTCATGAACCATGTCTTCCGGATATTTGGTATTCCCCTGGACGTGGTCTCTGACCGAGGTCCCCAATTCTCGTCCCGGTTTTGGGGGGCCTTCTGCAGGCTTGTTGGGGCCACAGCCAGCCTATCGTCGGGGTTCCATCCTGAGTCTAATGGCCAAACGGAACGGATTAATCAGGATCTGGAGACCACCCTGCGGTGTATGGCGGCCAGTAATCCCACGTCTTGGGCCACCTATATCATTTGGGCTGAATATGCCCACAACACCCTCCAGTCCTCAGCCACCGGATTGTCCCCATTCGAATGCCAGTTCGGTTACAACCCTCCATTATTTCCAGAGGAGGAGGCGCAGGTTGGTGTTCCCTCGGCCCAGCGCTTTGTCCAACGCTGTAGGCGGACCTGGAAGAAGGCCAGGCGTGCCCTCCTTCGGACCTCCCAGAGATACCAAAGTCAGGCTAATCGCCACCGCCGGACGGCCCCTAGTTTCCGAGCTGGTCAGAGAGTTTGGTTGGCCACTAAGAACCTGCCCCTCCGGGTCGAATCCAAGAAGCTTTCCCAGAGATACATCGGCCCTTTCCGCATTGCTAGAAAGGTTAACCCTGTGTCTTATCGTTTGGTTCTCCCTCGCTCCCTTCGTATTAACCCCACTTTCCATGTTTCACTTATTAAACCTGTCTTGTCTTCTCCCTTTGCCCCCCCACGCAGACCCCCGCCACCTCCCAGGATTATTGACGGCCAGCCAGCCTACACAGTCCGCCGGATACTGGACTCCCGGAGGGTCCAGAACTCTCTGCAGTATCTGGTGGACTGGGAGGGCTACGGGCCAGAGGAGCGCTCCTGGGTTCCAGCCAGGGACATCCTGGATCCAGGGTTGGTCCGAGATTTTCGCACCCTGAGGCCAGGGTGTTCTGGAAGGAACGTCAGGAGTCGTTCCTAGAGGAGGGGGTCCTGTCAGCTTCCTGCTTCTCCTGTTTGTCTCCTGGCCTCTAGAGGTCAGCTGTGTTCCCCTCTGCCTTTGTTCTTCCTCATGTGTCCTCATTAGTTTGATCCAGGTCACCTGTGCCTTGTTTTCCCTTTAGTATTTTAGCTGTGTGTTTTCCCCTTGTTTCTCACTTGGTTATTGCGTCCTGACTATGTGTCTCCTGCTTTGTCCCACCGTGTCAGTCCTAGTAAGTTGTTCGAAGTTATCTTTAGTTTGTTTTTCTCCCCTCGTGGAGTTGTTTTGTTTTGCCTCCTGTTTTGGAACATTAAATCTACTTGCCTGGAGTATTGCCTTGGGTGTTTCATTTGGGTCCTACAACATCTCCTCTGTGGCTAAGGGGTAGTACCCCCAGCTCTACACATCTGAGACCGGAGTTCTAGCCCGGCTTGTGACACAAAATAACTGTAAATCTCCCTCGGCCTGGGGCTCCATGCAAGATCTCACCTTGTGGAGTTGCAATGATCATGAGAACGGTGAGGATTCAGCCCAGAACTACACGGGAGGATCTTGTCAATGATCTCAAGGCAGCTGGGACCATAGTCACCAAGAAAACAATTGGTAACACACTACGCCATGAAGGACTGAAATCCTGCAGCGCCCGCAAGGTCCCCCTGCTCAAGAAAGCACATATACAGGACCGTCTGAATTTGCCAATGAACATCTGAATGATTCAGAGGAGAACTAGGTGAAAGTGTTGTGGTCAGATGAGACCAAAATCGAGCTCTTTGGCATCAACTCAACTCGCCGTGTTTGGAGGAGGAGGAATGCTGCCTATGACCCCAAGTACACCATCCCCACCGTCAAACATGGAGGTGGAAACGTTATGCTTTGGGGGTGTTTTTCTGCTAAGGGGACAGGACAACTTCACCGCATCAAAGGGACGATGGACGGGGCCATGTACCATCAAATATTGGGTGAGAACCTCCTTCCCTCAGCCAGGGCATTGAAAATGGTTGGTGGATGGGTATTCCAGCATGACAATGACCCAAAACACACGGCCAAGGCAACAAAGGAGTGGCTCAAGAAGAAGCACATTAAGGTCCTGGAGTGGCCTAGCCAGTCTCCAGACCTTAATCCCATAGAAAAACTGTGAAGGGAGCTGAAGGTTCAAGGTGCCAAACGTCAGCCTCGAAACCTTAATGACTTGGAGAAGATCTGCAAAGAGGAGTGGGACAAAATCCCTCCTGAGATGTGTGCAAACCTGGTGGCCAACTACAAGAAACGTCTGACCTCTGTGATTGCCAACAAGGGTTTTGCCACCAAGTACTAAGTCATGTTTTGCAGAGGGGTCAAATACTTATTTCCCTCATTAAAATGCAAATCAATTTATTACATTTTTGACATGCGTTTTTCTGGATTTATTTTTTGTTATTCTGTCTCTCACTGTTCAAATAAACCTACCATTAAAATTATAGACTTATCATTTCTTTGTCAGTGGGCAAACGTACAAAATCAGCAGGGGATCAAATACTTTTTTCCCTCACTGTAGGTAATTCTCCAACAGTCGGCCCAGCACTTTGCGAACCAGGAACACATGCTCGGCGCACGTAGCGGAATACACCAGAATGTCATCGATGTCGACCACCACACCGCGACCCAGCATGTCCCGAAACACCTCGTTCACAAAGGACTGGAAGACTGATGGAGCATTCATCGACCCGTACGGCATCCCCAGGTATTCATAATGCCCCGGGGTTGTACTGAATGCTGTCTTCCACTCGTCCCCTTCCCGAACACTCACCATGTTGTATGCACTCCAGAGATCTAATTTCGCGAAGAAGCGCGCCACATGCATTGATTCGATAACAGAGGAGATGAGAGGTAGAGGGTAGCTATAGCGAATGGTGGTTTGATTAAGTGCCCGGTAATCAATGCAAGGGCACAGACCTCCGTCTTTCTTGTTCACAAAAAAAATATCCTTGAGGAGGATAGCGAAGTGGAGGGACGTATGAACCCCTGGCGCAGGGACTCGGAGACGTATGTCTCCATAGTCTCCGTTTCAGCCTGCGACAGGGGATATACATGACTCCTGGGAGGCACAGCGTCTACCCGGAGGTTTATTGCGCAATCTCCCGTTTGGTAATCTGCGTTTTGGAGAACGCGTGCGCCAATTTGAGGTATTCGGGGGGAATGTGCACGGTGGAGGTAGTGTCTGGACTTTCCACTGTGGTTGCACAAACGGAAACAGCTAGACACATACCCTGACACTCTCGCAACCACCCTATGAGAACCCTCTGCGGCCATGAAAAGGTGGGGTCGTGTAGTGCGAGCCAGGGAAGACCCAACACAACAGGGAAATCAGGGGACTCAAATAATATAGAAGGTGACTTGCTCCCTATGGGTGTCCTGCATGATCATCGTTACTGGTGCTGTAATATCGTGACTGGTGCTTTGATGGGTAATGGAATGGGTAGGGGAACCAATGTAATACAGAGACTGTTAGCTACAGTTCTGTCCATAAAGTTCCCAGCTGCGCCTGAATCGACCAGCGCCTTACACGGGGAACTACCGGGTAATCAGGGAAGTTAACGTGTATGGTGCAGTGCGCAGCAGAGGGCTCTGAACAAGTGTGGGTTTGCGCTACCCGGGGGGACGTGAGAGTGCCCTGCCTGCCGCCTCCAGACTTGGAAGAACCCTGACGACAGCGTCCAGCAGAATGTCCTCTCCTGCCACAAGAGTGACACTGGAGCTGTCGTCCTCCGTTCTCCTGGATCGCTGCACCACCCAGCTCCATCGGAACGGAATCCGGGTTGAAGGGGGGTGAAACGGGCAGGCCACTTCCAGGACATCCTCTTGAAGCTAGCAGGTTGTCCAACCGGATGGCCATGTCCACCAGCTGGTCGAAAGTCAACGTGGTATCCCAGCAGGCTAGCTCTCTTCGGACGGCCTCTTGCAGGCTGCACCGGAAGTGGTCGATGAGAGCCTGCTCGTTCCACCCGGACCCAGCCACTAGAGTTCGAAACTCCAGGGCAAAGTCCTGCGCGGTCCTCGTCCCCTGCCTCAGGTGGACTAGCCGCTTGCACGCCTCACTTCCTTCGGGGGGGGGGGGTGATCGAAGACTGCCCGGAAGAGGCAAGCGAACGCCCCGTAGTTGTCCAGCGCGTCTCCTCCTTCACTCCAGACCGCGTTGGCCCACTTCAGGGCTTTCCCCGAGAGACAGGAGACGAGGGCGGACACCTTCTCCCGCTCCGATGGAGCGGGGCTGATGGTCGAAAAATAGAAATCCAGCTGCAGGAGGAATCCCTGGCAATGGGCCGCTGTCCCGTCGTACTCCCTCGGTCGTGATAGGTGAATCCCTCTGGGCGCTGGGGTGTGGGTGACTGGATCCAGTCGCTCAGCTGGTCCCGAAGGGTCGGGTCCTCTCCTCTCCAGGCATTGGACGACCTGAAGAACCCGATCCATCACTTCTCCCAAGCTGGCTAGCATGTTGGAGTGCTCCCGGACCCGCTCCACAACTCCAGGCAAGTTCTCCGCTCCTGCTGACTCTATGATACTGGTGTGTGATTCTGTAGTGGGTGATTTTGGACGGAGTCAGGCGCAGGAGGGTAAATCACAGAATATATGGTTTATTCAGGAACACAGCGTTACGCAGCAATGCGTAAAACACTCCAGTGCGGTAAATACAATAACTAATCACACACAAAGACAGGGGGGCAGAGGGAACACTTATACAGGTACTAATGAGGGGATATGAACCAGGTGTGTGTAATAAACAAGACAAAACAAATGGAATGATGAGATGAGATGAGGAGTGGCAATGGCTAGAAGGCCGGTGACGACGAACGCCGAAGCCTTCCCGAACAAGGAGAGGAGGCAGCTTCGGAGGAAGTCGTGACATTCTGTTTTTGTTTCTTGCTGAAATAATGTGGTTGAAATACTCCCAGTGGCTGACTATTTACAGATCTGGTTGGATATAAAACCTCTTTCATATTCTAAGAGGGTCAGTTCAGTTTTGATTCCATGCAGGAAAAATGGGCTTGAAGTAGCGCTAGTGGCCCTATGCTATTTCCCTGCTGGGTGAGAGCAGGGCTAACTGCCGTCTCTGCTGAGCTCCCCCTGAAAGATTGTGAGTCACAACGGTCATACAAACACACACACACAAACACACACACACACAATCAAAAACACACACAAACACACACAAACACACACACCCATCTGAGCCTGAGAGAGGTGCCCATTTATCTTCCGCTCTATTACCACAGTCATGGTGTAGAAACTAAACAACACCAGATACATACAAACACACTGCCAGAGAAATGTAACGAACCAGTGATAACTTAATGGGTCATCCACAGTTCCCATGTAGATAATGGACGCTGATGTTATTGTCTGAATTGATATACTGCATACCATAAATGCTGGAACAGTACTGCTGAGTACTGTGGCATACACTGCCCTTGCTGTGGATCAGAACACAACTAGAATGCCAGGCAGCCTGAGAATTTCAAATCACACTAACCTCCCCCTGTAGCTTGGCTATAAGTCAGGACAAGACAACAACACTGTGTCCTCTGGACTGTCAGTGGGTTTGTTAGCGTCTGCATTGGAGAAGACACAATGGACGGCTGCCAGCACTAAGCTAGCCGCTGTCTCCCCCGGACACTCCATAGCCCCACACCGCCGTCCACCTAGCCCATTAAAACACTGCCTGTCACTGGCTGCCTCCATGAAGACTAATTGTGGTGAAAGGATACAGGAGAGGGATACAGGAGAGGGAGACAGGAGAGGGAGACAGGTGGGGGAGGCGCAATAGCCTTCTGCAGAGATAGCACAATGTTACACTCATACTGGCATGTTATGGCTATTATCTCTGCCCACACTCAACAAAAAAAAAAAGGTGCTATCGAGACCGTTAAAGGGTTATTCGGCTGTCCCCATAGGAGAACCCTTTGAAGAACCCTTTTTGGTTCCAGGTAAAACCTTTTTGGGTTTGATGTAGAACCCTTTCTGCAGAGGGTTCTACATGGAACCAAAAAGGGTTCTCCTATGGGGCCAGCCGAATAACTCTTTTGGAACCCTTTTTTATAATAATAATTAATAATAATTGGTTATTTAGCAGACGCTCTTATCCAGAGCGACTTACAGGAGCAATTAGGGTTAAGTGCCTTGCTCAAGGGCACATCGACAGATTTTTCACCTAGTCGGCTTGGGGATTAGAACCAGCGACCTTTCGGTTACTGGCACAACGCTCTTAACCACTAAGCTACCTGCCGCCCGTACATATTATAATAGTGCACCACTGCTGTATTAGCCTCTGGGGGTGTTTAAGTGGGGGCCAGTTATGGGGGGCCAGGTATGATGTGACTATGATAATGTGTGTGTGTGTGTGTGCATGCAAGCGTTTATTTGTTGTGAGTGTGTGGTCTGTGTGTGTTCGTAAGTGTGCGTTCCTTTCTCCGGTCTGTTACATCATATTTATTTGATTAGCTTCTCAGATGAGCTGTGTATGCTTGCCGATCACGTACTGTGTTCTTTTAGCTGTTGATATAAGAAATTAAAATCCCCACACTGTAATGGCTTGTCTCCTTCTCTTCAATCCCTTTGATACATTTCAAAGCCAGCACTCACTTAGCCTGGGTATTATAACACTGGAGAACAGATGAGTTAGCCTGGGTATTATAATGCTGGAGAACAGATGCAGTGCATTAGATGCCCTGTCAGATTGTGTCTGGGACTGGAAACCTATCTGGATTGGCTAATAAAACCACACTTAATCTAGCAAGCTCTGCACACAGCCACGAAACAAACTTCAACGCCTGCAGCTGTGTAACCGTCCTTGTCAAACCCCAGCGCCGTCCTTATAATTACGACTTAATCTCCTCTATCTCACCATTTATCTCCAAAACATTTCCCTCGAAGAACAACGCTTGGAGTTATAGCCTGGCGAAATAAAACGTGTTTATTACCTCGCAACGACACAGTAATGTACCATAAAAAGAGGCGGCCGCGAGGGTGCCTGACTGGATAATGACCAGGTAATTTATGAGGACCCGGCTCATCAGAGGGACGTGGGCGGGCAGGGTGGGCGGCACACATTGTCCTCCCCCCTGTCGAGCATCCATCATGATAAACGGGGTAGACAGACAGAGCAGCAGCCAATCTGTCACCTTGTGGAAAGCCAAATCAAATCAAATCAAATCAAATTTTATTGGTCACATGCGCCGAATACAACAGGTGCAGACATTACAGTGAAATGTTTACTTACAGCCCTTAACCAACAGTGCATTTATTTTTAACAAAAAAAGTAAAAATAAAACAACAACAAAAAAAGTGTTGAGAAAAAAAGTAAAATAAAATAACAGTAGAGAGGCTATATATACAGGGGGGTACTGGTGCAGAGTCAATGTGCGGGGGCACCGGCTAGTTGAGATAGTTGAAGTAATATGTACATGTGGGTAGAGTTAAAGTGAATATGCATAAATAATTAACAGAGTAGCAGCAGCGTAAAAAGGATGGGGTGGGGGGCAGTGCAAATAGTCCGGGTAGCCATGATTAGCTGTTCAGGAGTCTTATGGCTTGGGGGTAGAAGCTGTTGAGAAGTCTTTTGGACCTAGGCTTGGCACTCCGGTACCGCTTGCCGTGCGGTAGCAGGGAGAACAGTCTATGACTAGGGTGGCTGGAGTCTTTGACAATTTTGAGGGCCTTCCTCTGACACCGCCTGGTATAGAGGTCCTGGATGGCAGGAAGCTTGGCCCCAGTGATGTACTGGGCCGTACGCACTACCCTCTGTAGTGCCTTGCGGTCGGAGGCCAAGCAGTTGCCATACCAGGCGGTGATGCAACCAGTCAGGATGCTCTCAATGGTGCAGCTGTAGAATTTTTTGAGGATCTGAGGACCCATGCCAAATTTTTTCAGTCTCCTGGGGGGGAATAGGCTTTGTCGTGCCCTCTTCACGACTGTCTTGGTGTGTTTGGACCATGATAGTTCGTTGGTGATGTGGACACCAAGGAACTTGAAGCTCTCAACCTGTTCCACTACAGCCCTGTCGATGAGAATGGGGGCGTGCTCAGTCCTCTTTTTTTTCCTGTAGTCCACAATAATCTCCTTTGTCTTGGTCACGTTGAGGGAGAGGTTGTTGTCCTGGCACCACACGGCCAGGTCTCTGACCTCCTCCCTATAGGCTGTCTCATCGTTGTCGGTGATCAGGCCTACCACTGTTGTGTCATCGGCAAACGTAATGATGGTGTTGGAGTCGTGCCTGGCCATGCAGTCATGGGTGAACAGAGAGTACAGGAGGGGACTGAGCACGCACCCCTGAGGGGCCCCCGTGTTGAGGATCAGTGTGGCAGATGTGTTGTTACCTACCCTTACCCCCTGGGGGCGGCCCGTCAGGAAGTCCAGGATCCAGTTGCAGAGGGAGGTGTTTAGTCCCAGGATCCTTAGCTTAGTGATGAGCTTAGAGGGCACTATGGTGTTGAATGCTGAGCTGTAGTCAATAAATAGCATTCTCACGTAGGTGTTCCTCTTGTCCAGGTGGGAAAGGGCAGTGTGGAGTGCAATAGAGATTGCATCATCTGTGGATCTGTTGGGGTGGTATGCAAATTGGAGTGGGTCTAGGGTTTCTGGGATAATGCTGTTGATGTGAGCCATGACCAGCCTTTCAAAGCACTTCATGGCTACAGACGTCAGTGCTACGGGTCGGTAGTCATTTAGGCAGGTTATCTTAGAGTCCTTGGGCACGGGGACTATGGTGGTCTGCTTGAAACATGTTGGTATTACAGACTCAGTCAGGGACATGTTGAAAATGTCAGTGAAGACACTTGCCAGTTGGTCAGCACATGCTCGGAGTACACGTCCTGGTAATCCGTCTGGCCCTGCGGCCTTGTGAATGTTGACCTGCTTTAAAGTCTTACTCACATCGGCTACGGAGAGCGTGATCACATAGTCATCCGGAACAGCTGGTGCTCTCATGCATGCTTCAGTGTTGCTTGCCTCGAAGCGAGCATAGAAGTGGTTTAGCTCGTCTAATAGGCTTGTGTCACTGGGCAGCTCGCGGCTGTGCTTCCCTTTGTAGTCTGTAATAGTTTTCAAGCCCTGCCACATCCGACGAGCGTCAGAGCCAGTATAGTACGATTCAATCTCAGCCCTGTATTGACTCTTTGCCTGTTTGATGGTTCGTCGGAGGGCATAGCGGGATTTCTTATAAGCGTCCGGGTTAGAGTCCCGTTCCTTGAAAGCGGCAGCTCTACCCTTTAGCTCAGTGCGGATGTTTCCTGTAATCCATGGCTTCTGGTTGGGGTATGTACGTACGGTCACTGTGGGGACGACATCATCGATGCACTTATTGATGAAGCCAGTGACTGATGTGGTGTACTCCTCAATGCTGTCTGAAGAATCCCGGAACATGTTCCACTCTGTGCTAGCAAAACAGTCCTGTAGCTTAGCATCTGCGTCATCTGACCACTTTTTTATTAACCGAGTCACTGGTGCTTCCTGCTTTAGTTTTTGCTTATAAGCAGGAATCAGGAGGATATAGTTATGGTCAGATTTGCCAAATGGAGGGCGAGGGAGAGCTTTGTATGCGTCTCTGTGTGTGGAGTAAAGGTGGTCTAGAGTTTTTTTCCCTCTGGTTGCACATTTAACATGCTGGTAGAAATTAGGTAGAACGGATTTAAGTTTCCCTGCATTAAAGTCCCCGGCCACTAGGAGCGCTGCATCTGGATGTGCGTTTTCCTGTTGATTTATGGCCTTGTACAACTCATTCAGTGCAATATTAATGCCAGCATTGGTTTGTGGTGGTAAATAGACAGCTATGAAAAATATAGATGAAAACTCTCTTGGTAAATAGTGTGGTCTACAGCTTATCATAAGATACTCTACCTCAGGCGAGCAAAACCTCGAGACTTCCTTAGTATTTGATTTTGTGCACCAGCTGTTGTTTACAAATATACACAGACCGCCACCCCTTGTCTTACCGGAGTCAGCCGTTCTATCCTGCCGATGTAGCGTATAGCCCGCTAGCTGTATGTTATCATTGTCGTCGTTCAGCCACGACTCGGTGAAACATAGGATATTACAGTTTTTAATGTCCCGTTGGTAGGATAACCGTAATCTTAGGTCATCCAATTTGTTATCCAATGATTGAAGATTGGCTAATAGGATTGATGGAAGAGGCAGTTTACTCGCTCGCCGTCGGATCCTTACAAGGCACCCCGATCTACGTCCACGATATCTCAATCTCTTCCTCACGCGAATGACGGGGATTTGGGCCTTGTCGGGTGTCTGTATGATATCCTTCGCGGCCGCCTCGTTGAAGAAAAAATCTTCGTCCAATACGAGGTGAGTAATCGCTGTCCTGATATCCAGAAGCTCATTTTGGTTATAAGAGACGATGGCAGAAACATTATGTACAAAATAAAATACAAATAACGCGGAAAAACACACATAATAGTACAAATGGTTAGAGGGCTGTAAAACGGCAGCCATCTTCTCCGGCGCTGTTCATAGACACACTGCCGGGTTTTCTTCTGTCTCTCTCTCTCTCTCTCTCTCTCTCTCTCTCTCTCTCTTTCTCTCTCTCTCATTCTCTCTCTTTCTCTCTCTCCTACTCTCTCTTTCTCTCTCTCCTACTCTCTCTTTCTCTAACGCTCTTTCTCTCTCTCTCTCTCGTTCTCTCTCTTTCGCTCTCTCTCTCTCGTTCTCTCTCTTTCGCTCTCTCTCTTCTACTCTTTCTTTCTTTCTTTCTTTCTTTCTTTCTTTCTTTCTTTCTTTCTTTCTTTCTTTCTTTCTTTCTTTCTTTCTTTCTTTCTTTCTTTCTCTCTCTCTCTCTCTCTCTCTCTCTCTCTCTCTCTCTCTCTCTCTCTCTCTCTCTCTCTCTCTCTCTCTCTCTCTCTCTCTCTCTCTCTCTCTCTCTCTCTCTCTCTCTCTCTCTCTCTCTCTCTCTCTCTCTCTCTGTCTTCTGTCGCTCTCACTCTCGCGCTCTTGAACGGAGAGGAGGGTGTCACTGAGAGAGTGAAGTACTCTATGAAGGACCTGTCAGATAGATTGACTATCTATCTTCTCTATTGTTTTTCAATCTAAAGCTTTTCAATGGCTAAGGTTCTATCAGAGAAATCCACGGAGGCACGGAATGCTTCTCTTTTAGTTGGGTAAGGATTAGGTATTGTTCTTCCTTCTTATACCAAAATACTTGAAGAGAAACACACCTCTGACAGCCCTGCCTGGGATGATGAGCGTGTGTTTGGTGAACAAATACATATCTGCTACATTGGTTATGTGCTGGTTAACGTGTGTCTGTGTGTGTGTGGTGTGTGGTGTGTGGTGTGTGGTGTGTGTGTGTGTGTGTGTGTGTGTGTGTGTGTGTGTGTGCACATTGTACTATACTTACGAGTACCAGTTTCTCAAGAATAGTAAACCAACTACATTTTAGGCTTAGGGGTTAGGTTTAGGGTTAGGGGTTATGTTAAGAGGTTAGGGTAAGGGTTAGGGTTAGGTTTACAGTTAGGGTTATGGGTTAGAGTTATGGGTTAGGGATTTTTAATGGGAATCAATTGTTGGTCCCCAAAAAGTCCTCACAAGTATACGTGTGTGTGCGCGTGTGTGCGTGTGCGCTCATGCCTGTGTGTGTGTGTGTGTGTGTGTGTGAGTGTGTGTGCGAGTGAGTCCCTCAGTTAACCCCCCTGCTCTGTCTCCATTCTGCAGCTGAGGACAACCCGTGTCAGACCAACCCCTGTCTGCATGGAGGCAGCTGTCTGCAGGAGGGCGACGGCTACAGCTGCTACTGTCCCCAGGGCTACTCCGGAGAGAGCTGTGAGATCGGTGAGTGGGGTCAGGGGTCAGGGGTTAAAGTTCACAAAAGAAAGGGCAGAGGTTAAGAGCTTCAGAAGGACTGTCTGTGTCCCATCCCTTTGTACTCACATCCATTTCAACTAATTGCAGTGTTACTGTTTAACTAACCTAACGTAGCAAGCGTACAAGAAACACCTGAGCAGCGTTTCTTTCTGGGCCTGACGAGAAGAAAAAAAACTGTAGGGGGAGGGTCGCTTCTGCACTGTTCAACCAATCCAGTAAATGTGGAGGAGGAGTTAAGATGGAGTGTTAACGTCGAAAAGCTGAAGTCGCATCACAGGCACTCTTTCCATTTCCCCTGAAAACCAGAAGCACCGGTCGTTTCAGACCCCGCTGAGGGTGCTGTTTAACTGTAACTGATTAACATAATCAGCATATAGTAAAAGTGCAACGCCTCACATGAATGGTACATGTCCAGTATATGTGGTACAGATGTGGTACATGTTTGTTCTTAATGTGTTTGAAAGGGGTCAGACTGTGCTACATTTCATGGCCCTTTGGCACAGTCAGTTTTTGCATGAGGAAGTTTAGCTGCATGGTCCTGCTGTGCCCAGGTTCCTGTTCCCTGCTGCTCCCTGCCTGCCTGCAGAGGTGAGGTGAGGATGAGGCAGCAGAAAGAGAGCGTGAATGGGGAGGGTGTGTGGTGTTTTCAGAGGTGTGTGTGTGTGTGTGTGTGTGTGTGTGTGTGTGTGTGTGTGTGTGTGTGTGTGTGTGTGTGTGTGTGTGTGTGTGTGTGTGTGTGTGTGTGTGTGTGTGCGTGCGTGCGTGCGTGCGTGCGTGCGTGCGTGCGTGCGTGCGTGCGCGCGTGCGTGTGTGTGTGTGGTGGGTGTTTGTCTCTAACAGTGAAAGTGTGTGAGTGGGGAGGCTGTGTGGTGTTTTCAGAGGTGTGTGTGTGTGTGTGTGTGTGTGTGTGTGTGTGTGTGTGTGTGTGTGTGTGTGTGTGTGTGTGTGTGTGTGTGTGTGCGTGCGTGCGTGCGTGCGTGCGTGCGTGCGTGCGTGCACGTGCGTGCGTGCGTGCACGTGCGTGGGTGTGTGTGTGTGGTGGGTGTTTGTCTCTAACAGTGAAAGTGTGTGAGTGGGGAGGCTGTGTGTACTACGTTAGACGAAGTTGAGCCAGCAGGCTGTGACAATAAGATGCTGAGTGTCTGTGACTCTCTCACTGGCAGGCTGGCAGGCAGCTCATCTCTCCACTGGGTTGTGTGATAAGAGACTGAGCCAATCAGCACTGAGCTAGGCTGGACTAGGCTGGGCTAGGCTGTACCCTGCTGCACAGTCACAGTGCTGTGAAGGGGACATGGGCTCAGTCAAGGGTGGAGAGGTAATAAGGGTTGGGAACAGTGATACAGATGTGTGTGTATGTGTGACTGTATGTGTGTATATGCATGCGTGACTGTATGTGTGTGAATGAGCCAGTCTTTAGTTTCACCATGCCATGGTGTTTTGTACTGCAGTGAGAGGTGTGACTGTAGAAGAGGGACAGACGTGTGCACTGGTGGGATAGGAGCTCAGTGAGGGGTTGAGGAGGAGATTAAGGGCTAGAGCTGTGTGACACTGTGGCGTACGGGAGAGGAGAAGTCCCCTGACATGTAAAGGGACTGCAGATGTGTCCACTGACAGAGAAGGAGGGGGCAGAAAGAGGGAAAGAGAAAGTGAGAAAAGAAGATAAGGAAAAAGTGTGTGAGAGAGAGAGAGAGAGAGAGAGAGAGAGAGAGAGAGAGAGAGAGAGAGAGAGAGAGAGAGAGAGAGAGAGAGAGAGAGAGAGAGAGAGAGAGAGAGAGAGAGAGAGAGAGAGAGAGAGAGAGAGAGAGGCTTCGGCGTTCCCGGAGTACTAGCTGCCACCGATCTATGTTTCGGTGTTTGACTTGTTGTGTCTGATTGTGTACACCTGTTCCCCATTATGTTGTATTGTATTCCCTATTTAACCCTCTGTCGTGCATTGTGTGTTGTGTGTTATTGTTTGTGTCATCGGCAGTGTGCGGGTTGTTAGTTTTCTCCGTTGTTTGGAGACTGTTTATTTCACTGGCGACTTTTATTAAAGTACGGTTTCCAGTAGCTCTGTGTCCTGCGTGTGACTTCGCCTACCGCATTTCACTGTCGCCGTTCTGACAGAATAACACACCACCATGGAGTCAGCAGGATCGGTTGTGCCTAGGGGATCACTGGAGGAGCGCGTAATCCTCCAAGAGGCTAGGATCCAGCACCTGGGTACCACCATGCAAGAAGTGATGGACACTTTGAGGCGATGGGAGAGGGGAGGGTTGCCCACACCTCCTCCTACGATGCCACCACCATCAGCCATACCCATCGGTCCATCTCCGGAGTCCAGTGGGATTCGGCTCTCGCTCCCGAGGGCTTATGATGGCACCGCGGCCGGGTGTCAGGGGTTCCTACTCCAGGTTGAACTCTACCTCGCCACCATTCACCCGGCGCCCTCGGGATACGAGAGCGTGTCCGCCCTCATCTCCTGTCTGTCCGGCAAGGCGCTGGAGTGGGCCAACGCCGAATGGGGTGGGATAGACGCCGCTACGGTCAGCTATGCGGAGTTCACCCGTCGCTTCCGGGCAGTATTCGATCATCCCCCAGAGGGTAAAGCGGCGGGTGAGCGTCTATTCCACCTTAGACAGGGGAGGAGGAGCGCGCAGGAGTTCGCGCTGGACTTCCGGACGCTAGCCGCCAACACGGGATGGAATGAGAGGGCCCTCATCGACCACTTCAGATGCAGCCTGAGGGAGGACGTGCGTCGGGAATTAGCCTGCAGGGACACCAACCTCAGCTTTGACCAACTGGTGGACATGTCGATTCGCCTGGATACCCTGTTGGCTACCCGCGGACGTCCGGATTCGGGGCCGTCCATTCCATCCCCCAGCACTTCCGAGCCGACCCCTATGGAGCTCGGGGGTGCTGGTGCTAGGGAGTCTAGTAGGGAGACCAGGAGGGAGGCTGTCCCCTGCACCAACTGTGGCCGCAGAGGACACACTGCTGGTCGGTGCTGGGGAAGGTCTCCTAGGAATCGGGGCAGTGGGCGACGCACTGATGAGTCTTTCCCGGTGAGTAGGCACCCAACTCACCCAGAGCTCTCTGCTGATCATATGTGTATTAAAGTGGTGTTTCCCGAGGTTTCTCCTCACTCTCAGCATAAGGCGCTAGTAGATTCAGGCGCAGTTAGGGATTCCTATCGTGCCTGTTGATGTGCCCTTCCCCATTCATGCCCTAGATAGCCGCCCGTTGGGGTCTGGGTTGATTAGGGAGGTCACGGCGCCTCTCCGGATGAAAACGCAGGAGGGTCATGAGGAGATAGTACGGTTGTATTTGATTGATTCTCCTGCGTTTCCCGTGGTGTTGGGGATTCCCTGGTTAACAGCTCATGACCCCAACATTTCATGGCAGCAGAGAGCTCTCCAGGGATGGTCTGATCAGTGTACTGGGCGGTGTTTAGGCGTTTCCGTAGGGGCAACGACGGTGGAAAGCCCGAACAAGTTCCCGCCTTGCATATTCCACCTGAATACGCCGATTTGGCTCTTGCCTTCAGTAAGAGGAAGGCGACTCAATTACCACCTCATCGACAGGGGGATTGTGCGATAGACCTTCAGGTAGGCGCTGCGCTTCCACGTAGTCACGTGTATCCTCTATCTCAGGAGGAGACGGCCGCTATGGAAACCTACGTCACCGAATCTACCGTCTACTTCCCCTGCTTCCTCAAGTTTCTTTTTTGTGAAGAAGAAGGATGGGGGTTTACGCCCGTGTATTGATTACCGTGGTCTAAATCAGATCACCATCAAATACAGCTATCCTCTGCCTCTGATTGCTAGCATGACGGAGTCATTACACGGGGCGCGATTCTTCACAAAATTAGATCTCAGGAGCGTGTACAATCTGGTGCGCATTAGGGAGGGAGATGAGTGGAAGACAGCATTTAGTTCCACCTCGGGTCACTATGAGTACCTCGTCATGCCATACGGGTTAATGAATGCTCCTTCAGTCTTCCAATCATTTGTGGACGAGATTTTTCGGGACTTCCATGGACAGGGTGTTGTGGTATATATTGATGACATCCTAATATATTCCGCTACACGAGCCGAGCATGTGTCCCTGGTGCGTCGAGTGCTTGGTAGACTGTTGGAACATGACCTGTATGCGAAGGCGGAGAAATGTCTGTTCTTCCAGGAGTCCATCTCCTTCCTGGGACATCGGTTGTCCGCGTCAGCGGTAGAGATGGAGGTTGACCACGTTTCTGCCGTGCGTAATTGGCAGACCCCGACCACGGTAAAGGAGGTGCAGCGCTTCTTGGGTTTTGCCAATTACTACCGGAGGTTTATCCGGGGCTTTGGACAGGTAGCGGCTCCCATTACCTCTCTGCTAAAGGGTGGTCCGGTGCGCCTGCAGTGGTCAGCTGAGGCTGATATGGCGTTTAAACGCTTGAAGGACCTGTTTACCTCGGCTCCGGTGCTGGCGCATCCGGATCCCTCTTTGGCATTCAGGTGGAGGTGGACGCTTCCGAGGCTGGGATCGGCGCTGTGCTGTCTCAGCGCTCGGGTACGCCACCTAAACTCCGCCCCTGTGCTTTCTATTCTAAGAAGCTCAGTCCGGCGGAGCGCAATTATGACGTGGGGGATAGGGAGCTGCTGGCTGTGGTTCAAGCCCTGAAGGTGTGGAGACATTGGCTTGAGGGGGCTAAACACCCTTTTCTCATTCTGACTGACCATCGTAACCTGGAGTACATCCGGGCAGCGAGGAGGTTGAATCCTCGCCAGGCAAGGTGGTCAATGTTCCTTTCCCGCTTTGTTTTTAAGCTCACATATATACCAGGGTCCCAGAACGCTAAGGCAGACGCCCTGTCCCGACTATATGACACCGAGGAGAGGTCCATTGAGCCCACTCCCATACTCCCGGAGTCTTGTTTAGTGGCACCGGTGGTGTGGGAGGTCGATGCGGAAATCGAGCGGGCGTTACGTTCCGACCCTACTCCTCCACAGTGTCCAGAGGGTCGGAAGTACGTGCCGCTCGAGGTTCGCGACCGGTTGATATACTGGGCTCACACGTCACCCTCCTCTGGTCATCCAGTTATTGGTTGGACAGTGCACTGCCTTAGTGAGAAATACTGGTGGCCAACCTTAGCCAAGGACGTGAGGGTTTATGTTTCCTCCTGCTCGGTGTGCGCCCAGTGTAAGGCACCTAGACACCTGCCCAGGGGGAAGTTACAACCCCTACCCGTTCCACAACGGCCGTGGTCTCACCTATCGGTGGATTTTGTGACGGACCTTCCCCCCTCTCAGGGAAACACTACGATATTGGTCGTTGTGGATCGGTTTTCCAAAGCCTGCCGCCTCATTCCCCTGCCAGGTCTCCCCACTGCCCTACAAACTGCTGAGGCCCTGTTTACACACGTCTTCCGGCACTATGGGGTGCCTGAGGATATAGTGTCTGATCGGGGTCCCCAGTTCACCTCTAGGGTCTGGAGGGCATTTATGGAACGTCTGGGGGTCTCGATTAGCCTTACCTCAGGTTTTCACCCCGAAAGTAATGGGTAGGTGGAGAGAGTTAACCAGGATGTGGGTAGGTTTCTGAGGTCATATTGCCAGGACCGGCAGGGGGAGTGGTCGGGATATATTCCCTGGGCAGAGATAGCCCAAAACTCCCTCCGTCATTCGTCTACTAACCTGACACCTTTCCAGTGTGTGTTAGGTTACCAGCCGGTTCTGGCACCTTGGCATCAGAGCCAGATCGAGGCCCCTGCGGTGGACGAGTGGTTTCGGCGCTCGGAGGAAACTTGGAATGCTGCGCACGTCCATTTGCAGCGTGCCATCAGGCGGCAAAAGGCGAGCGCCGATCGCCACCGCAGTGAGGCTCCGGTGTATGCACCAGGAGACCGGGTCTGGCTCTCGACCCGAAACCTGCCCCTTCGCCTGTCCTGCCGGAAGCTGGGTCGGCGGTTTGTGGGGCCCTTTAAAGTCCTGAGGAGATGGAACGAGGTATGTTATAGGTTACAACTGCCCAGGTATTATCGCATTAACCCCTCGTTCCATGTGTCTCTCCTCAGGCCGGTGGTGGCTGGTCCACTCCAGGAGAATGAGGTACGAGAGGCTCCTCCGCCCCCGCTGGACATCGAGGGGGCTCCGGCGTACTCAGTCCGGTCCATCTTGGATTCGAGGCGTCGGACGGGGGGCCTGCAGTATCTCATGGAGTGGGAGGGGTACGGTCCGGAGGAACGGTGCTGGGTCCCCAGGAGGGACATTCTAGATCCCTCCTTGTTGAGGGACTTCCACCGGAGTCATCCGACTCGCCCTGCTCCGCGTCCTCCTGGCCGTCCCCGAGGCCGGGGTCGGCGCACGGCTGGAGCCGCGCGTCAAGGGGGGGGGGGGGGGGTACTGTCACGGATTCAGCCGAGGCTGCTCCTCCTCCCTGCTCGGGCAGGCTTCGGCGTTCGTCGTCCCCGGAGTACTAGCTGCCACCGATCTATGTTTCGGTGTTTGACTTGTTGTGTCTGATTGTATACACCTGTTCCCCATTATGTTGTATTGTATTCCCTATTTAACCCTCTGTCGTGCATTGTGTGTTGTGTGTTATTGTTTGTGTCATCGGCAGTGTGCGGGTTGTTAGTTTTCTCCGTTGTTTGGAGACTGTTTATTTCACCGGTTTCCAGTAGCTCTGTGTCCTGCATGTGACTTCGCCTACCGCATTTCACTGTCGCCGTTCTGACAGAGAGAGAGAGAGAGAGAGAGAGGGGGGGGGGGGGGGGGGGAGGGGAGAGAGGTCAAAGGTGAAGGAGGGAAAGATAGAGGAGTAAACAGGAGGGATTAGTCCAGAATGGCACCAGGGGTTGTTTCAGGTTGAGAACCAAAAGCACAAAACAGAAATGCAGTCAAGTCAGGATGTTTCTGATTGACTTGATTTCCCTATAATGAATGTAATATCAGAATGTTTTTTCCTAACCACATAATTTAGTAACCAGCAGTGTGTGTTCTGAGAGATGGAACAAATGTGTGTCTCTCTCCTTTGGATAACATATTCATTAATGCAAAGTCAATGAGGAGGGGTTGCGTTTCCCAGGTCACTGCTTATGTAGAGGAGTCACAGACCAGGGGTCAGAGGTTAAGAGGGGAGGTATTGTCATGAGTGTGATTATCAATCAGCCATCCACTGACCACACACACACACCATCGCTGTCTGAGGGCGGCAGCCTTCGATTTGGGGATCATCCTAAACTAATATGGGCTAATGGCATTAGTGATGAATCAACACTACAGCCACGTCAATAAGTCCTGATAAATGCATGTTAAATGATGAATAACATGATTTGTAATGCTAGTTTGGGATCACTTAGAATCTGTTAGGACATAGTCCATGTTGTGTATGTCAATATTAATCATATAAAACTGATATTCCTTTCTTGTTTCTGGCAACAAAAAAACAAAAGGGATTCATTTGGAGCTTTTAAAATGTAGAATAACGTGTTCCCATTATGCATTCATGTTGTCCGTTCATTCTGTGGATGGTTATTGGGTTGTTTTGTGTTCAGTTTGAAAACCTCCTGCAGGACTCTGTGTAATTAGCTTTGGCTGCTGCTCGTTTCCTGCAGCTTGTGTCTGCAGCAGATACGGTGTCTGTCTGTCTGTGGTCTCTGCCATATTAATTACAGCCAAAGGCAATCAGGTTAATTGCATATTACTGCAAACCCTTGACCACATTTGTAATGACTTAACACCACGCTTCTCTCCAGTCGAGGAAGAGAGGATTGTCTTCCTCTTTGTCTTTTTCTTTCATTTCTGTCTGGCTTTCTCTCTTTCTACACACACTTCTTGTTCTAAGGTTACCTTTTCTCTACAGATGTAGGATCTTAATTTGATCACTCTTTTGTTGCTGAGAATTTTCCTGTACAGTAGTGTTCGAGGTTTAAAAGTTAGTAATTTTAATTTTTTTAATGTGAGACTTGATTTACCCTAACAAAAAATGTATCAACCCCTAAAAATATATATATATATATGCAGTGAGGGAAAAAAGTATTTGATCCCCTGTTGATTTTGTACGTTTGCCCACTGACAAAGACATGATCAGTCTATAATTTTAATGGTAGGTTTATTTGAACAGTGAGAGACAGAATAACAACAAAAAAATCCAGAAAAACACATGTAAAAAATGTTATAAATTGATTTGCATTTTAATGAGGGAAATAAGTATTTGACCCCTCTGCAAAACATGACTTAGTACTTGGTGGCAAAACCCTTTTTGGCAATGACAGAGGTCAAATGTTTCTTGTAGTTGGCCACCAGGTTCCACTCCTCTTTGCAGATCTTCTCCAAGTCATTAAGGTTTCGAGGCTGAGGTTTGGCAACTCAACCTTCAGCTTCTTCCACATATTTTCTATGGGATTAAGGTCTGGAGACTGGCTAGGCCACTCCAGGACCTTAATGTGCTTCTTCTTGAGCCACTCCTTTGTTGCCTTGGCCGTGTGTTTTGGGTCATTGTCATGCTGGAATACCCATCCACGACCCATTTTCAATGGTTCTCACCCAAGATTTGATGGTACATGGCCCCGTCCATCGTTCCTTTGATGCGGTGAAGTTGTCCTGTCCCCTTAGCAGAAAAACACCCCCAAAGCATAATGTTTCCACCTCCATGTTTGACGGTGGGGATGGTGTTCTTGGGGTAATAGGCAGCATTCCTCCTCCTCCAAACACGGCGAGTTGAGTTGATGCCAAAAAGCTCCATTTTGGTCTCATCTGACCACAACACTTTCACCCAGTTCTCCTCTGAATCATTCAGATGTTCATTGACAAACTTCAGACGGGCCTGTATATGTGCTTTCTTGAGCAGGGGGACCTTGCGGGTGCTGCAGGATTTCAGTCCTTCACAGTGTAGTGTGTTACCAATTGTTTTCTTGGTGACTATGGTCCCAGCTGCCTTGAGTTCATTGTCAAGATCCTCCTGTGTAGTTCTGGGCTGATTCCTCACCGTTCTCATGATCATTGCAACTCCACGAGGTGAGATCTTGCATGGAGCCCCAGGCCGAGGGAGATTGACAGTTATTTTGTGTTTCTTCCATTTGCGATTATTCATGTCACCTTCTCACCAAGCTGCTTGGCGATGGTCTTGTAGCCCATTCCAGCCTTGTGTAGGTCTACAATCTTGTCCCTGACATCCTTGGAGAGCTCTTTGGTCTTGGCCATGGTGGAGTGTTTGGAATCTGATTGATTGATTGCTTCTGTGGACAGGTGTCTTTTATACAGGTAACAAGCTGAGATTAGGAGCATTCCCTTTAAGAGTGTGCTCCTAATCTCAGCTCGTTACCTGTATAAAAGACACCTGGGAGCCAGAAATCTTCTGATTGAGAGGGGGTCAAATACTTATTTCCCCTAAAATGCAAATAAATTCATAACATTTTTGACATGGGTTTTTCTGGATTTTTTTGTTGTTATTCTGTCTCTCACTGTTCAAATAAACCTACCATTACAATTATAGACTGATCATTTCTTTGTCAGTGGGCAAACATACAAAATCAGCAGGGGATCAAATACTTTTTTCCCTCACTGTATATATAGTCCACACAATATTTCACATTTCCTGTTGCTGCAGGATTATTTTCCTGCTGTTACAAACTGCCTAAAATTAAGATCCTACATCTGTACATTATCTGTACACTAGAACTCTATGTTCCTTCCATTTGCTTCTCCTGCTCTGTGTGATTGAGTCTTTAACAGTGATTCTTCACGGTCATTGTCATGCATCATTACTTTATTACTACCAAGTGAGGCAGAGCCACATACACTGCAATAATACAATCTTATTTCCCTCTGCATACAGTACAGTGGGAGACATTATGATTAACTCAAAACAGGGCTGTTGAATTACAGCTGGAGAAGCTGAAGCCGCTCGGAGGTTATCCCCAGGACTTATTGGGGATGTGGCGTTTAGAGGAGCTGCGTAATCCATGGGCTCCATTTCTGCTGGGCTGCTCAAACATGAATGAGACGAGGGGAGAATCGCTCTGCGGGGAGAGAGAGAAGGAGAGGGGGAGGAAGCAATGGGGGCTTGGGGAGACACAGGGCCAGGTTGGGGTGGGGGGGGGGGGGGGGGTCAGGTAGGAGTTTCCCAAGGGGGAAAGGGTCATAACACCCTTTATACATAAATCTTATAAATATTCTATTGGTTTCCCATATACATAGCTGTGTGTGGCCACTAGGTAGACTATCAGTGGTGGTCGGTACCTTTAAATGTGTAAACTAATAGTAAAGTCCAACACCTGTATAGATGCATACAGTATACAATGTGGAACTTTCAGATAGAAATCTATTATGTAGGACAGACTTGGAGGCTCTCTCTGAGAAGGAATCATGTCAGCTCCAGTGATGTGTATTCATGGATGCCAAGGGAAGCAAGGCTTCCCCCAAAAATGTACCAACAGCAAAATATATAAAATAAAACATTTTTCTTCTGTCTGTGTTTCATAATTTTCCTTCAATTCGCAAGAAGCTGAATGTACTGTATCAGACCTGAGAAAGCATCCAAGCGAGCGAAACAGCGCCCCCTCTGTCTCAGTATGTGTAGCCCATCTACCTGATGCTGTCTGGTCAAAAACACTATGATATTGTTGCCGCCCGTAGCATTGAATGCAAGGGAAGCCAGCAAGCATTTGGCCTCCCTTGATAAAAAACATTATACAGTAATAGCCAATTAAGCTCAACTGGGTGAGCTCAACTGTGAGTGGTCCTGGCACACCAAAAAAAAGTGCCAAGGGAAGCCAGTTTGGATTTGGCTTCATACCAATCACATCACATCAAGCCAAACATCATTGACAGAAAAAATCTTGAATTGTTGCATCTCGTTGTGTTGTTCTCCGGTGGCTTGCTAGCTAAAATTGGCCCTTTCCTAAATTAGCCATGGATGGAGACAGGGATTTGGATTCTCTGTACTGGCCAATGAGTATAACAGTGATTCTGATCCAACCATAAATTCATACATTGTGCCTCTGGTCTGAGATGATGGAAGTTCAATATGTAGCTAGATGTAGTAGGCTAATGTTAACTAGCTGGCTAATTGTTGCCCATGAAACTAGCGAGCAAGCATTTTAGCCAGGTAGCCTAGGACAACAAAAACTAAAAGTGTGTACTACAGTGGGGAGAACAAGTATTTGATACACTGCCGATTTTGCAGGTTTTCCTACTTACAAAGCATGTAGAGGTCTGTAATTTTTATCATAGGTACACTTCAACTGTGAGAGACGGAATCTAAAACAAAAATCCAGAAAATCACATTGTATGATTTTTAAGTAAATAATTTGCATTTTATTGCATGACATAAGTATTTGATACATCAGAAAAGCAGAACTTAATATTTGGTACAGAAACCTTTGTTTGCAATTACAGAGATCATACGTTTCCTATAGGTCTTGACCAGGTTTGCACACACTGCAGCAGGGATTTTGGCCCACTCCTCCATACAGACCTTCTCCAGACCCTTCAGGTTTCGGGGCTGTCACTGGGCAATACGGACTTTCAGCTCCCTCCAAAGATTTTCTATTGGGTTCAGGTCTGGAGAATGGCTAGGCCACTCCAGGACCTTGAGATGCCTCTTACGGAGCCACTCCTTAGTTGCCCTGGCTGTGTGTTTCGGGTCGTTGTCATGCTGGAAGACCCAGCCACGACCCATCTTCAATGCTCTTACTGAGGGAAGGAGGTTGTTGGCCAAGATCTCGCGATACATGGCCCCATCCATCCTCCCCTCAATACGGTGCAGTCATCCTGACCCCTTTGCAGAAAAGCAACCCAAAGAATGATGTTTCCACCTCCATGCTTCACGGTTGGGATGGTGTTCTTGGGGTTGTACTCATCCTTCTTCTTCCTCCAAACACGGCGAGTGGAGTTTAGACCAAAAAGCTCTATTTTTGTCTCATCAGACCACATGACCTTCCCCCATTCCTCCTCTGGATCATCCAGATGGTCATTGGCAAACTTCAGACGGGCCTGGACATGCGCTGGCTTGAGCAGGGGGACCTTGCGTGCGCTGCAGGATTTTAATCCATGACGGCGTAGTGTGTTACTAATGGTTTTCTTTGAGACTGTGGTCCCAGCTCTCTTCAGGTCATTGACCAGGTCCTGCCGTGTAGTTCTGGGCTGATCCCTCACCTTCGTCATGATCATTGATGCCCCACGAGGTGAGATCTTGCATGGAGCCCCAGACCGAGGGTGATTGACCGTCATCTTGAACTTCTTCAATTTTCTAATAATTGCGCCAACAGTTGTTGCCTTCTCACCAAGCTGCTTGCCTATTGTCCTGTAGCCCATCCCAGCCTTGTGCAGGTCTACAATTTTATCCCTGATGTCCTTACAGAGCTCTCTGGTCTTGGCCATTGTCGAGAGGTTGGAGTCTGTTTGATTGAGTGTGTGGACAGGTGTATTTTATACAGGTAACAAGTTCAAACAGGTGCAGTTAATACAGGTAATGAGTGGAGAACAGGAGGGCTTCTTAAAGAAAAACTAACAGGTCTGTGAGAGCCGGAATTCTTACTGGTTGGTAGGTGATCAAATACTTATGTCATGCAATAAAATGCAAATTAATTACTTAAAAATCATACAATGTGATTTTCTGGATTTTTGTTTTAGATTCCGTCTCTCACAGTTGAAGTGTACCTATGATAAAAATTACAGACCTCTACATGCTTTGTAAGTAGGAAAACCTGCAAAATCGGCAGTGTATCAAATACTTGTTCTCCCCACTGTATATGACAGAGTCATAGACCGTTTGGGCAACATGAAAGAGAGGAAGATGGCATTGGCGTTTCAACATGTAGTCAACATTTTTTTTCTACTTACGCACACACACACACAGAAATCAATACCATGGACATCCACATTATATTTAGTTTATATTGATTGGACTAAATTGTTTTTGGAATATTTTAGTTGTCACTGTATTAGACCAGGTGATTAGATTATGTTGAAATGTTGAAGTTGAAATGGTTCTGGAATAGTGGAGGCAGCTCCTGTTTTCTTTGCTACTTGCGGTAACTCGCCGGTGTTCTAAATCAATAGTTGTTTAGTAGTCCAAAAATGTCGGAAACATTAACTTGATTGACCATGCTGTAGGTCATGTAGTATGAAAAATGTATGCACTCACTAAAAACTGTAAGTCGCTCTGGATAAGAGCGTCTGCTAAATGACTAAAATGTCAAATGTAAATGTAACTGTTTGTTACATGCAATATGCTTTGTGGACTCTACCGGACGGATGTTGCTCTCCGGTTTTGTGATTAAACAAAGGTTTGGTTGAATTTATTCTGCCACTGTGTGTTCTTATTGTCTCGTCCTTAGGCCTATATTTCACGGTGGCGAGGCATATGAACTAACAGGTTATAGAGCAAACAACGCAATTATCGAAACACATAGGTTGCAACATGGCTTTTTTTTTGGCTTGGCTTAGCCAGTGATTTTACCCACGCAGCACTACTAGTCAGCTCTAGAATGGCATTTTTGTATCTGCTTCACTCGTGGCAAACTGTCACAGATACCTAAAGGCCACTACAAGCTCCACTCCGTTAATCTACGTGCCTGCGTGCATGTGGGTGGAGTCGGTTTTTTGGGGGCAGCGAACTCTTTTTGTTGCGTTCCACCCAGAGAGGAAGTCCGCCTTATGGAGTGTATATCCACTAAGCTGTCACACTTCCCAAAGACAGTGGAGTCTTGCACCTTGGCTGTATACTGTAGCTAAGATCTTGTTGCTGGGCAGATTTATAAACAGAGTTTAGTTCTTAGACAGTGACGGCTTTATCTGTTCTTTTCAAATGAGGTTTGTTTTGGGATGTACAGATGAAAATGCATGAACTCTCCCATATACACAGAATCTCGGAACAGGGGTCAACAAATCATTCTGATTTTAAACGAAGTAGGATAATTATTTTGGGTGGGCTGTCACTTTTTTCTAAGAAGGATATGTGTAAAAAGACAGGGCCGCTGGTGCATTAAGGAAGACACACAGAGATCCTGTCCATCAAAATTATTTAGCTTGCAGAGAGAGAAAGAGGAATTGTTGCACGCAATCAATATTTGATTGGTTTGGTCTGAGGCATAAACAGAGTTGAGTGAAGTATGAAGGAAGAGGTGGGTGATTGTCTTTAGTTATTCTGGACAGGGATAGTGAAGGGGGGATAGGGGGATGGGGGGATTGTCCACGCTACAAATAATGAGGAAATTATGTCAACCTCAGTCTTTTTCTCTCTTTGTCTCTCTCTTGTCTCCCCCTCTCTTTTTCTGTCTCTCTTTCTTTCTCTCTCTCCTTCCCTCTCTCTCTCTCCCTCTGAGCTCACCTGATAAATGAGAACAGATAACTGTGTGCTGCAGACTGGCACTGCAATCTGGCCTGAGAGATCCACACTCTGACAGCCCTCTGTCCTCTTCCTCCTTCTCCCATTCGTCCTCTTCCTACTGATACTACATTTACATTTACGTCATTTAGCAGACGCTCTTATCCAGAGCGACTTACAGTTAGTGCATACGTTATTCTTTTTTTATTTTCATACTGGCCCCCCGTGGGAATCGAACCCACAACCCTGGCGTTGCAAACGCCATGCTCTACCAACTGAGCTACCTCCCTGCCGGCCATTCCCTCCCCTACCCTGGACCAATTGTGCGCCGCCCCATTGGTCTCCCGGTTGCGGCCTGCTACAGCAGAGCCTGGATTCGAACCAGGATCTCTAGTGGCACAGCTAGCACTGCGATGCAGTGCCTTAGACCACTGCGCCACTCGGGAGTACTATACAGGAGAGCAGAGAGTGAGTAAACTTTCTGGCTCCCATACCCCTTGAGGAGCTCAGTGAACTTAGCAATGGAGACAACTTCCCCTACTCTCCCTTCACACCTAAACAATCACACAAAATAATTGACAAACAAATTCTGATGTGGGTTTACCATCCCCCCCCGGTCAATTTGAAGAAAATTAATTGAATCCCAACTTTGTATGTCTCACCGCTGAGCAATGTCAATGTCCTCCTGCTAGTTTGATGCTTGACAGGAGTGTACACAATTTCATTTCCCATATCTCATGTTTTCTGTTCTCATTCTGAGAGAGAGTTTTCCCTCTACCTCCCTCTTACCCTCTCCCTCTCTTTACCTCTCTCTCTTTCTCCCTCTTTCTCTCCTTTCCCCTGTCACTCTTTCTCCTCCTTTTTTCTCCCTCCCTCCTCTCTCTCTTTGTCTTCCTCTCGCTCTCTAGTTGCCCCCCCTCTAGTTTCCCCCCTCTCTCTAGTTGTCCCCCTCTCTAGTTGCCCCCCCCCAACACACACATACTCTGCTCTTGCATCTCTGCATGCAGCTGTTGTGTACTTTAGACTATATGAAGTGATAATCTGGGTATTGTGTTTAAATAGTCCTTTAGAGCTCCCCCTCCAACCCTTCCTGTCTGTTAACTAATGTACCCTGTGGTGCATCCTTCTCCTCTCACACTAGCTCCTATCATTGAGCCTGAAACATTAATGAAGTCAGGGCTATTAATATCATTGGCCCTAGGCTTGGGTGGTATACCATGTATACTGTATACTGTGGTATTTGGAAAATCCACGGGATGGTTTTTCAATATCGTTAATACCGTCGAAACAATTTTTTGAAGTTTTTATATACATTTGAATATTTGTAGCTACTTTTTAAGTAAAACCCTGCAGTCAACTTGTGCAATAAATTAGGAGATAAAGAAGATTGCATTCTTCATTTCACCTGTCACATAATTTTTATTATGAAGCTTACCGGTAGTCCCAATCACACGGTGTTTGTTTACAAGCACACAACGGCTGTGTTCGAGAGCATCAAAACGTCTGCAGGCGACTGCCGACTGACTGATCTATAAATCACCTTGAGTCATAAATAACAACTCATTATTATTTGTAGATCAGTCAGTCAGTCACAATTTACCCATGATACATGTACATTGCGGTTTTGATTCTCTCAGCACGGCCAACGACGAGAGACAGGAGCCTTGTGAGTCACTCACTATTGTGCAGCATGTGCCAGGTGATCTAGTTACAGTATGGAATTAACAACTAAATGTTTGCCAGCTAGATATCTTATAACTATTAAGTTAACTGTCTAAAATGTGCTAAATGCTCGGCATTTGTGGATTTGGTTTGCTAATTTGGTAGATAGTTTGTTATCTAGCTAAGTGGTTAGCTTCTTCCAAAATCAAGCTTTGCTTGGTAAAAGCAGAGTATCCCCTCCTGGATCAAGAGCCTTTCTGTCTAATATTTGTTTTGTGCGTGCCGCAAACTGTGAGTAGCGTTTTTTTGTTACTTGTATAACTATATGAGCTGGGATGTCTGTCCTGAAAATAGTTTAAGTCAGAGACTGTATAAAATGTTTGCGATGTGCTCATTAGCATTTAGTTAGCATTCTCTCTGGAATGTACAGTGGGGAAAAAAGTATTTAGTCAGCCACCAATTGTGCAAGTTCTCCCACTTAAAAAGATGAGAGAGGCCTGTAATTTCATCATAGGTACACGTCAACTATGACAGACAAATTGAGAGAAAAAAAATCCAGAAAATCACATTGTAGGATTTTTTATGAATTTATTTGCAAATTATGGTGGAAAATAAGTATTTGGTCACCTACAAACAAGCAAGATTTCTGGCTCTCACAGACCTGTAACTTCTTCTTTAAGAGGCTCCTCTGTCCTCCACTCGTTACCTGTATTAATGGCACCTGTTTGAACTTGTTATCAGTATAAAAGACACCTGTCCACAACCTCAAACAGTCACACTCCAAACTCCACTATGGCCAAGACCAAAGAGCTGTCAAAGGACACCAGAAACAAAATTGTAGACCTGCACCAGGCTGGGAAGACTGAATCTGCAATAGGTAAGCAGCTTGGTTTGAAGAAATCAATTGTGGGAGCAATTATTAGGAAATGGAAGACATACAAGACCACTGATAATCTCCCTCGATCTGGGGCTCCACGCAAGATCTCACCCCGTGGGGTCAAAATGATCACAAGAACGGTGAGCAAAAATCCCAGAACCACACGGGGGGACCTAGTGAATGACCTGCAGAGAGCTGGGACCAAAGTAACAAAGCCTACCATCAGTAACACACTACAGGGACTCAAATCCTGCAGTGAAAGACGTGTCCCCCTGCTTAAGCCAGTACGTGACCAGGCCCGTCTGAAGTTTGCTAGAGTGCATTTGGATGATCCAGAAGAGGATTGGGAGAATGTCATATGGTCAGATGAAACCAAAATAGAACTTTTTGGTAAAAACTCAACTCGTCGTGTTTGGAGGACAAAGAATGCTGAGTTGCATCCAAAGAACACCATACCTACTGTGAAGCATGGGGGTGGAAACATCATGCTTTGGGGCTGTTTTTCTGCAAAGGGACCAGGACGACTGATCCGTGTAAAGGAAAGAATGAATGGGGCCATGTATCGTGAGATTTTGAGTGAAAACCTCCTTCCATCAGCAAGGGCATTGAAGATGAAACGTGGCTGGGTCTTTCAGCATGACAATGATCCCAAACACACCGCCCGGGCAACGAAGGAGTGGCTTCGTAAGAAGCATTTCAAGGTCCTGGAGATGCCTAGCCAGTCTCCAGATCTCAACCCCATAGAAAATCTTTGGAGGGAGTTGAAAGTCCGTGTTGCCCAGCGACAGCCCCAAAACATCACTGCTCTAGAGGAGATCTGCATGGAGGAATGGGCCAAAATACCAGCAACAGTGTGTGAAAACCTTGTGAAGACTTACAGAAAACGTTTGACCTGTGTCATTGCCAACAAAGGGTATATAACAAAGTATTGAGAAACTTTTGTTATTGACCAAATACTTATTTTCCACCATAATTTGCAAATAAATTCATTAAAAATCCTACAATGTGATTTTCTGGATTTTCTTTTCTCATTTTGTCTGTCATAGTTGACGTGTACCTATGATTACAGGCCTCTCATCTTTTTAAGTGGGAGAACTTGCACAATTGGTGGCTGACTAAATACTTTTTTTCCCCACTGTACGTGTTAGCATTGCTAACCTTTGGATTACAGAGGCTCAGTAGGGTTTGAAAATAGCACCCCTTGTATTCAGTGCCAGTATTACCAGATTTTTTTTGCATTTCTTAAAGCAAATGACTATTCGAAGAGGGACTCAAGCTTTTGTTTGCTGAATGTTAATACAGCAGCCAATAGAACTTGCATGTAGTTTGAAAGAAGAGTGAACGCGCGATGGCGGTAGGCTATAGTAGTTATTTATTCAGACCCATAACCATTCAATCTTCATGAAGAGAAGTGAAAGCCTTCTGCATCTAATTCTAGTCCTATATTATTCAAGGATGTCATTAGAATGATGAAGATAAGAACAACAAAACATATTTCATTTAACTGTTGAATGTGAAGACGGAATGAAGCAACAATAGAGAGAAAAAGATGAGGTAGGCTAATAACATTAGGGGAAATATTATGAAAGGTATATCAAATCAAATCAAATTGTATTTGCCACATGCGCCGAATACAACAGGTGTAGACATTACAGTGAAATACTTACTTACAAGCCCTTAACCAACAATGCATTTTTTTAAGATAAAAAAAAAAAAGTGTTAAGTAGAAAAAATAAAAGCAATTAACTAAAGAGCAGCAGTAAAATAAAATAACAGTAGGGAGGCTATATACAGGGGGGTACCGGTGCAGAGTCAATGTGCGGGGGCACCGGCTAGTCGAGGTAATTGAGGTAATATGTACATGTGGGTAGAGTTAAACTGACTATGCATAAATAATAGACAGAGTAGCAGCAGCGTAAAAGAGGGGGGTGGGGGTGGGGGGGCAGTGCAAATAGTCCGGGTAGCAATGATTAGCTGTTCAGGAGTCTTATGGCTTGGGGGTAGAAGCTGTTGAGAAGCCTTTTGGACCTAGACTTGGCGCTCCGGTACCGCTTGCCGTGCGATAGCAGAGAGAACAGTCTATGACTAGGGTGGCTGGAGTCTTTTACAATTTTGAGGGCCTTCCTCTGACACTGTCTGGTATAGAGGTCCTGGATGGCAGGAAGCTTGGCCCCAGTGATGTACTGGGCCGTACGCACTACCCTCTGTAGTGCCTTAAGGTCGGAAGCCGAGCAGTTGCCATACCAGGCGGTGATGCTCTCGATGGTGCAGCTGTATAACTTTTTGAGGATCTGAGGACCCATGCCAAATCTTTTCAGTCTCCTAAGGGGGAATAGGCTTTGTCGTGCCCTCTTCATGACTGTCTTGGTGTGTTTGGACCATGATAGTTTGTTGTTGATGTGGACACCAAGGAACTTGAAGCTCTCAACCTGTTCCACTACAGCCCCGTCGATGAGAATGGGGGTGTGCTCAGTCCTATTTTTTTTCCTGTAGTCCACAATAATCTCCTTTGTCTTGATCACGTTGAGGAAGAGGTTGTTATCCTGGCACCACACGGCCAGGTCTCGGACCTCCTCCCTATAGGCTGTCTCATCGTTGTCGGTGATCAGGCCTACCACTGTTGTGTCATCAGCAAACTTAATGATGGTGTTGGAGTCGTGCCTGGCCATACAGTCATGGGTGAACAGGGAGTACAGGAAGGGACTGAGCACACACCCCTGAGGGGCCCCCGTGTTGAGGATCAGCGTGGCAGATGTGTTGTTACCTACCCTTACCACCTGGGGGCGGCCCGTCAGGAAGTCCAGGAACCAGTTCCAGAGGGAGGGGTTTAGTCCCAGGATCCTTAGCTTAGTGATGAGCTTTGAGGGCACTATGGTGTTGAACGCTGAGCTGTAGTCAATGAATAGCATTCTCACGTAGGTGTTCCTCTTGTCCAGGTGGGAAAGGTCATTGTGGAGTGCAATAGAGATTGCATCATCTGTGGATCTGTTGGGGCGGTATGCAAATTGGGGTGGGTCTAGGGTTTCTGGGATAATGGTGTTGATGTGAGCCATGACCAGCCTTTCAAAGCACTTCATGGCTACAGACGTGAGTGCTACGGGTCGGTAGTCATTTAGGCAGGTTATTTTAGTGTCCTTGGACACAGGGACTATGGAGGTCTGCTTGAAACATGTAGGTATTATAGACTCAGTCAGGGACATGTTGAAAATGTCAGTGAAGACACTTGCCAGTTGGTCAGCACATGCTCGGAATACACGTCCTGGTAATCCGTCTGGCCGTGCAGCCTTGTGAATATTGACCTGCTTAAAAGTCTTACTCACATCGGCTACGGAGAGCGTGATCACATAGTCATCCGGAACAGCTGGTGCTTTCATGCATGCTTCAGTGTTGCTTGCCTCGAAGCGAGCATAGAAGTGATTTAGCTCGTCTGGTAGGCTTGTGTCACTGGGCAGCTCGCGGCTGTGCTTCCTTTTGTAGTCTGTAATAGTTTTCAAGCTCTGCCACATCCGACGAGTGTCAGAGCCTGTGTAGTACGATTCAATCTTAGTCCGGTATTGACTCTTTGCCTGTTTGATGGTTCGTCGGAGGGCATAGCGGAATTTCTTATAAGTGTCCGGGTTAGAGTGTGATGTTGCCTGTAATCCATGGCTTCTGGTTGGGGTATGTACGTACGGTTGATGAAGCCAGTGACTGATGTGGTGTACTTCTCAATGCTATCTGAAGAATCCCGGAACATATTCCAGTCTGTGCTAGCAAAACAGTCCTGTTGCTTAGCATCTGCATCATCTGACCACTTTTTTATTAACCGAGTCACTGGTGCTTCCTGCTTTAGTTTTTGCTTATAAGCAGGAATCAGGAGGATAGAGTTATGGTCAGATTTGCCAAATGGAGGGCGAGGGAGAGCTTTGTATGCGTCTCTGTGTGTGGAGTAAAGGTGGTCTAGAGTTTTTTTTCCTCTGGTTGCACATTTAACATGCTGGTAGAAATGAGGTAGAACGGATTTAAGTTTCTCTGCATTAAAGTCCCCGGCCACTAGGAGCGCTACCTCTGGATGAGCGTTTTCCTGTTTACTTATGGCCTTATACAGCTCATTGAGTGCAATCTTAATGCCAGCATCGGTTTGTGGTGGTAGATAGACAGCTACGAAAAATATAGATGAAAAGTCTCTTGGTAAATAGTGTGGTCTACAGCTTATCATGAGAATCTCTACCTCAGGCGAGCAAAACCTCGAGACTTCCTTAGTATTAGATTTTGTGCACCAGCTGTTGTTTACAAATATACACAGACCGCCACCCCTTGTCTTACCGGAGTCAGCCGTTCTATCCTACCGATGTAGCGTATATCCCATCAGCTATATGTTGTCCATGTCGTCGTTCAGCCATGACTCGGTGAAACATAAGATATTACATAAGATATATATGCATCAGCCTAGTAATTATACAAATAGGCCATATTATATTTCAAAATTAAAATCAAATTCGCTAGCCTATACTTGTAACTTTGTAGGCCGCATGTGCTGCACCAGAATCACATTTTTCTTCCTGCTTTATCATGGTTTGAACGATGTGTGTAATTCCAGTCCATATAATACAGTATAATACAATACAGTACAGTAATACAGTTCACACAAAGATTAGCCTACTGGAGCTAGTTTCATTTATTTACACAAGAGAGCATATAGCTAGCTACAGTACATCTATGAGCTTTTATGTTTTTCTGTCATGCAAAATGTGCAGTAGCCTATATCATATATGTATTGGATAACAGCACAGTCATTTGGGCTTTTTTGGGCTTGGGCTCATAAAATGTATTTAATATAGGGCTCATAAAATGTATTTAATGTATGGCTCATCAGGCTCAGGTAGCATCAGGCTTGAATTCTTTATCAAGGTTCTAATCAAATCCAGACATAGACCTATTTATATGCTATATAATGCTTTTGAATTACACTTCCAATTTTGGCAGGAAATAGCAGGTTACGTGGGAGAAAGGTGATTTATTCTCGGGATGGAACATTTGTAAAGTACTGGGAAAATATTAAACCCTAGCCCAAGCCCATAACCGAGAGGACATTCCTTTGTGAGGGTGGGGAAAAGGGAGCACTGGGTGTAGGAGGATAATGCCCCTAGATGTATGTTGGGGTCAGTTCTATTTCAATGCAGTTAATTCAAGAAGTGAATGATAATTTCCAAGAGGGTTGAAACCGCAATGGTCAAACCTTTTTTTGTGTAGAGTTCAGTCACAATGTCGCCCTGGAGTGTGTGTGTGTCCCGTGTGGCTCAGTTGGTAGAGCATGGTTGTGGGTTCAATTCCCACGGGGGAACGGTACGAGAAAATGTATGCACTCACTACTGTAAGTCGCTCTGGATAAGAGCATCTGCTAAATGACTAAAATGTAAATGTAAAATGTGTGTGTGTGTGCATGTGTGTGTTTCTGTGTGTGTGTGTGTGTGTGTGTGTGTGTGTGTGCGTACGTGTGTGCGTGTACATGCTTGCGTGTGTTCGTGTCTGTGTGAGTGCGTGCATGCCTGCGCGCGTGTTCTGTGTGATTGATGTTCAGATTGATGTGAGTGAGTTGGGCGCTGAGCCTCTTAAAGGAGTGTGATTGTCTTACTCCTCCTGCTGCCCACGCCTCATTACTTCACCTCTGTCTCTCGCCCTCATCTCTCATGGCGACGTGATCACCTGATCCACCCCAATCACCTGCCATCACAAGCCTCACACACCCCTGATTGGAGCATCTCAGTCTGCAGTGGCCCGCTGCCACACACACACACACACCCGCACACACACAAACTCACACTCACTCCTCTCCAAACTCCTGTGTGCAATGAGAGGCAGAGGACATGCTTTCTGTCCTGCAGAATGAGAATAAGATGGGATGCTGTGTGTGTGTGTGTGTGTGTGTGTGTGTGTGTGTGTGTGTGTGTGTGTGTGTGTGTGTGTGTGTGTGTGTGTGTGTGTGTGTGTGTGTGTGTGTGTGTGTGTGAGTGTGAGTGTGAGTGTGAGAGAGAGAGAGAGAGAGAGAGTTAGAAAAAGAGCAATAAGGAGCATCAGCCCAGCCAGGTGAGCTGAGGTAGCTCTGAGGTGTTGAAGTAGAAACTACACTGTACTCCACAATAGGTGTTAGAAACTTCTCTCCACTCAAAACTATACTACTTACAGTATATAGTCTAACCCACTAAGTTTTCCCACTGCCTGTGATTAATCGATTCTGACAGGCGAGAGATTATTTCCCTTCTTTTTACTAAAGTATGTCAGAAATAGCAGAGGTAGAGAATAGCCCTCCATTTCCTCCCCTGGGGGAACTGTTCTACATTAAAATCAGAAAGGTATTTCTGCATTGCTGTAGATGTATGATACAGTAGATCAGTCATGTAGAGTGGAGCTGACCCCTGGTGAACCCTGGTAATGATCCCAGCTCTGGGTGGCAACTGTGACAGTGGCTGTCAGGGGACATTTCTAAATCACTTTCCCCAGGGGGTACTCAATGTCCCAAAGTAATGGAGGGTCTTGCTAGCTACACAGGACTGCAGAGAAAGGGAGGGAGTCAAGGGGAGGAAGGAAAGGAGAGTCAGCAGGTATATTCCCACCGCTTTCCAAAGTATTGAAATGTTTATTTAGCCAGGTACTTCTACAATAACAACCACGTGTCTATCCAGCCAGTATCTCCAGCCAGCCAGACAGCCAGCCTGTCTCTTAACAGCAGGTAGAGGCTGACTGACTGACTGACTGACTGGTGCCTGCATGGCTTTAGGGCCCTAGGCCTCTGTTTATGTGGAACAGGACCCTGACCAGCCCTCACCTCCCAGGGAACAGATACCAGAGATAGGCTGGCTTTCAGAGAACAGGGACCAGAGATAGACTGGCTGTCAGAGAACAGGAACCAGAGATAGACTGGCTGTCAGAGAACAGGGACCAGAGATAGACTGGCTGTCAGAGAACAGGAACCAGAGATAGACTGGCTGTCAGAGAACAGGAACCAGAGATAGACTGTCTGTCAGAGAACAGGAACCAGAGATAGACTGGCTGTCAGAGAACAGGGACCAGAGATAGACTGGCTGTCAGTGGTGAGGTCTATGTGAGGACCAGGGCTTTGACATGTTGTGACATACTCTTCTCATTAGGTTTTCCCACAGTCCCATGTGTGTGTTGCACTAGCCCTGTCAACAGCAGCCTGGACCTGTCGGTCTGGCAGAAACACACACACACTCACTCTCGCTCTGTCTCTTTCTCACACACATGCTCGCACTCATGCATGCACACACACACACACACACACACATAGTAATGGTCAGAATGCTGCCCTCCGATCTCCACTCTGAACCTATGGGTGTTATTCATAAAAGTTGACCACGGCAGTCCGTGGTAAATGACTAGCTGTTTAATTTCTTTATTGATTCATTGACTAAATTGATGCATGAATCATACTCAGGATGAGTGTTTATTGTTTATGTTTTTTTATTCTCTGTATTGGAAAACAGGTTTTATGCATTACTCTGGACGTGTTATATAGCCTTGTGTTATAGGGGTCAATGAAAACAGGGAGCTAGGTGTGGTTGAGTTTGAGTAACAACAATTTAAATCAATAGGATATTGAATTTAGGACTATTAAAATTAAAATTTCTACAGATATAGGATCTTAATTTGAGCCAATTTGCTACAGCAGGAAAATAATCCTGCAGCAACAGGAAATTTGAATGATTATGTGGATTATAATTAATGGACATTTTTGTAGGGGTTTAAACATTTTTCATAAGGAAAAATCAAGTCTGAAATGTGTAAGTGGAAATTAGGAAAGTTCTCTTGCAACAGGGTAATCAAATGAAGATCCTACATCTGTATTGAATCACTATAGGTTTGTTTCTATGCCCGTACCAATGAACAAGCGTATGCATCTACTGTATAAACTAAATAACAGTCTGTGATGTTAGCAAGTAGACATTATTTTATACACAAGGCTGGATCCACTGCCACCTATCAATGGTTCATTGATCTATCTATAGAACACAAGGCAACAGCACAGTGGTTCTGAGGGGAGGACGGCTCATAATAATGTCTGGAATGGAGTAAATGGAATGGTATCAAACACATGGAACCCATGTGTTTGATGTGTTGATTCCATTTAATTTTTTCAGCTCCAACCATTACTATGAGCACGTCCTCCCCAATTAAGGTGCCACCAACCTCTTATGTTGTGTACATACAGACTAGACTTTAGGGCTGATGGCTGGTTCTTTGTTACCCTTACTATAGCCTGGGAATATGATAATACCAGGGTTAGGGTCAGTGGTGTAGTGGAGGGGAAACGCAAGTAAATGCAGTTTACCCACCTATTTTCTTACCACTACATCACTGGTTGGGGTCAATAACATTTAATTCAGTCAGTCAACTAGAGACAGTGAAGGGATGAA